>NC_134509.1:6276753-6576753 GCF_027942865.1 Odontesthes bonariensis
TGGCTCGCTTCTTGCTCACAGGACAGTCCTCCATCCCTTGCATCGACACCTCATACTCCCCGTCCAGCAGCTGCAGTCTCCTGTAACAAGTAAAAAGAAGCTCAGTGTGAAGAATATAGTTAAAATGAACATGCAAAAGGGAAAACAAAAAAAAACAAAAACACAAAAGCTTACCTATTCTTATCAAAGACCGTCATCTGTGCAACAAAGGTCTCTGTGGTCTCGCCCTCTTCCCTGTGGGATGAACTTCTCTTCTTTCTATTGGGAGTATCTGTAACATCTTGGCACGAAAAAAAAAAAAAAAAAAAAAAAAAAAAACTAAAGTGAGAAATCTTACATCTGACAAACAACAATTACATCCAGCATCAAAGAGTGCTGTACCTGGCCGACAACAGAGCACATAGCCATTGTATCACGGACGTACCGATATTCTCGTTGGCCTCTCCGTTGACCAGCCCGTTGGTATCCCTCCTCCCTGTGCGCGACACCCTGAAGAGGAGCGAATAGGACTTCACCATGTGGCTGTTGCTGGGCTCAAACTCATTGCTTGGGATGAGTAAGGAAGGGTAAGAGCCAGGCTTGGTTTGGTTACTCTCAGGATTCAAAGGCACCTGCTTTTTACCCGTAGGCACTTGCTTTATGGGGCAACTGACATCCTGTGGGGAAACAAAGGAACAAAACAGCTGCAGGAGTTCATCACTGGCAAGTTGGAGCAAAAAGAGGGACCGGGTTAATGATATTTATACTATACTTATTTATATTTATTATTTATACTTTACCTTGCGTTTTTTATGGCAGACTTTGACAAGTAGCACCTCTAAGGACACAGAATTTTGTTCATTTTCTGAATTCTGAGATGGCTTTTCTGAATGGCAACGAGAAGAGTTCATGTCAATCATTCAGTCAGATGCAGTGATTTGTGGGCCTTTTCTTTTAGTATGCTTACCATCCTTGTGGAAGAACCCAGTGAATGTTAACTGTAGATGTGAAGATAAGCTACGGAGAAAAAGAAAAATGACTTTGATCAATACAGATTTTCTAGAAACCGCTGTGGACAAAGACTTAAATTGTGTCAAAATGGCTTCCTAATCCTTAACATGATCGATCAATACAACATTAACAGTTACCTGGAGCAACTAAACTCTGTTTTGGCAAGTGGAAAGTCTCATATTTTTCAAATCTGGCAAGTGGAAACAAATATGATGCATTCATGCATTTCCCCCTGTTGTAAAACTGTGTTATTGTTATATGCAGTCCACGTGGCTCTCTACCAATCACAGACAGCGTCCACAACTCAGGGACCAATCAGACTGTTTTTTTTTTCTCATGTTGTGGGAGTATAAATTGGGATCTCAAACAAGCAGCGTTAGCAACTAGCTAAATTTGTTTTGACAAAGTCCTTCTCGTGCAAGATTGATCAAGTTTGTGGGGGGAAAACTAATCAGAAATCGACCAAAAAAGCAGCACAACACGATAAAGGAGTTAAACGACAGATGAAATTCTCATACAGCTGGTTGGAAAAAAAATATCCCAAGGTTAGTTAGAATCAAGAGAACAGCACGTCACCTGGTACTTGTCAGGAGTTTCCCGAGAAAAGCAGACATAGAAGCTTGAATGAAATTCAGTTACCAACGTATTTTGGGGCTCATCAGTAAAATGATGACAGTCATGTTTATGTTATGACAGCGCTTAAAAGGGGTGCTTGACTCAAAAGTTCTGCAAGCTTACTTACCGCCAATAATCTAAGTTTTTTTCCCCAACAGACAACAAAGTAGCCAGTTTCTCCCTCAAGTTTAAATAGAAGTAAATAAATAATTCCCCTACACGTTGCTGGCATCTGTACCTACGTTGATTACTAACTCATCAAAGAACAGTTTCAGACTAATAAATAAATAAATCTGCCATTAGCTTTCACCCAAGTAGCTGAAAAGGTTTTACGTCAAGACGTGCAAAACACTCTTAAAGCTTCCTTACCTTAAAGAATCCTGCTCGCCCTTCATCTTCTCCACTATCTGCAACATGTCATCCACTTTGAATGTTTTCCTGGGAGGAAGTTATTGATTAAAAGAAAATAAAAGAAAAGAAGAAGCTATAAATCATATTTTAGAACATGGCTGGTGCATCTTTATGTGCAACAAAATGATTCACGTTTCTATACTATAGTTGAAAATACAGGGTCCATACCTTCGGGCATTTGTTCGATTATTTCTGTGAGACATGAAGTTAAGCGTTCTGTGCAAAAATATGGGCTGAAAAGTGGGAGAAAAAGAAAGAGGTAGTCATTTGAAGTGAGCAGTTTAAGGTAGTTAAATTACTAAAAAGGGAAGAACAAGTAAAGTAGTCCACTTACTGCAATCAAATTCCTTGTGCGGAGGAATCTGTATATCTGAGTTGGTTCTAGAAACAAATTAGGACTCATCTTAGACACAACTTTATCACAATAAATCAAACCAAGTTCAATAAAGCACTAGCTAAAATCCCCAACATATGCTTAAGTAAGTGTGTTCTGTTGGGGTTATACTGAGGGCAGGTGTCCTGCTGTTTGATGCTGCCCCTCAGCAGCCTTCAATCATACAGCTTTCATGTGTCTGAGAACTGCATGCATAAACACATGCCAAAACATGCTGCCCTCATGTGTTCTGCCAAATCAACACCCACCAACCGTGAATAATATGAACCAATAGTATGTGTGTTAACGGATTACAATCTAAATCATATTTAAACTTTTGAATTACCCCAATAACTAGGGCTATTTAACCGAAGACGTGTCAGCAAAAAACAGAAACTGAAAAAGACCGGCATCATTGTTGAGCCAGGTAAAGCTTACGAAGAGACACGATAGAAATGGGTTACGGAGTAAAGAGCGGTGAAATCTCACTTTCAAAGGCCTGTAGGAAGAGCTCATGGTCGGCCTGAATCTGCTCCATCTTCGGCTTCTTTACGGCGCTCATCATCGCGGCCGGGGCGGTGTATACAGCGCCGTTAGCTCTGCAGCTCGCCCCACTCATAATATAACCTGAGTTCTGGGAGTAAGATAAACATATGTCGGAATATGAAAGGAAATAGAACAAGTAGTGGCAGTACAACAAGTTAGCTTAGCCATTAAGTAGATACTCGCATTAGCAGTTATGCTAACTAGCTCAGCTAAAAGCAGTGCTAACGTGATGATCTCCGAGATTTCGGCGTGGAATACAAAACTCTACAGTAAAACATTCTCTAAAAGAGACACATGGGAAACACCGAGGGGCAACGGAAGGAAACCAACCCTTGCTGATGGCATTAATTTGTTAGCCTCGCAGCCTCTAGCACAAGCCTGGCAGACTCAACAGCAGAAATCCATGAAGAGGAGGCGACGAGACGGATGCTAGTTAGCTAGCAGTGCTAGCATAGTTCACTTAAAATACAAACGTCCTCACACACGAAGTTCTCCCGCATTCACCTGTTGCAGTTACTATTTAATATTGGGTGGTCTATTGAAAATTTGATCAAATTATTGATCATGTATCTTTGATTTGATTTCGAAAACGTCCCCCTTATTTGTACTGAACAACAGAGCACCAGTCAGTTGTCAGCCAATAGCAAACGAACCAAGATAATTCAGCGGTGTGATTGGCTTCTAATCTCCGGACGTGACGTACAACCCGCTCTTGCTTCCCACGATTTTGCGGGAAATCCAGTTGATCAGCTTTCTTAAGAACATGAACTTGCTACAAGAACTTTGTCATTCACACATAGGAATGTTTCTTTTTTAACTAGAGCCTGTCATTAATTTACTATAAATCCTCTAAATTTTGTAAAAACATTGTAAGCGTAAAACTGTTGTGATAAAGCAATCGGAACGATTTTGTCTGATTTATGCTAATTGGGGCGGAGTGCCTTTTGTTTTATTTAAAAAAAAAAGCTAATTAAACGGGGTATTTTGAAATTAATACGAGCGTGCTCTGAGCCACGTTGTTAAGTAGAATCTTTGAGTTATCTGGTTCTTGTCTGTGGTTTAACTTTTTATTAACTCCATTCAGTTCCATGGATGACTTTTTTGAATAGTACGCGTCATGTAAACTCAAACCTAGTACACATATGAAAAATAATAATAAAAAAAATAATCTCTAAAACACATTTTTACATATTTATGAATAGCAACGGGATACATTTTGTTCTGTCGCATTTGAAATTCGTTTCACGCGAGGCGTCATTTCCATCAACGTTTTTTAATTTGGTAGTATAAATATATTTTGCGCTATTTTATAAATTGATATACATTAAATTAAAATTTCTAACGTACGTTTTTTTAAAACAGCGAACGTAAACAGTCCCAGTGCTCTACTTGCTCGTGTTTCCTGACGGACTTATTAACAGACGTAACCGGAAACATCCGCGAATCACAACTTCTACACATGTGTATGGTAGAGATCCCGTTCAGTCGCCGTGACCCCTAAGATAATTCGGTGTGGAGGAATTGGCATTACTAAGTTTAATAGCACCAACTAGCAGTCGTACCTCAGGCACTCGTCAACAAGATGGCGGAGATCGTTCAACAGCGGATTGAGGACAGGATCCCAGAGCTGGAGCAGCTGGAGAGAGTGGGACTGTTCACCAAGAAAGAAGTCAGGTAAGAAAACGTCCGAAAGTTTTTCCACAATCTGTCCTGCAGAAGAACAGGAAAGCAGCGGATAGGTGACCCCAGTTTCACAAGACGCACAGAGAGGAAATGTTCTTTCCTTATTTATCTTTTTTCGCAGAGAAAAGCAACTAAAATTTCTCGCCCCCAAAAAACTGTACTTTGAAGTCTTTTGAGGTGTCGAAGCAAACACTGTTAATCCTTTTACAACACCCTCGTGGTGGGATTTTTCAAGCCAAATGTATAGATTTTTTTTTTTTAATGTAGAACTTTTTCCGTGTGATATCTTTATTGAAAAGTAGCCATGCTTTCTCTCTCTTCCTGCGCATTGTGTTTAGTGAACTAAGTTCGTCATAAAATAATTTAACACTGTTTTTCATGGTTGTAGATCCTTAATCAAGAGGGCAACGGCTCTGGAGTACAAGCTCCACAGGTTGATGGTGAACAAGGATGACTTCATTGCATACATTCAGGTAGGAGGTCATTTTCATGCAATGTGTTCAGCCTGGATTCAAAACAAAATAAGTAGAAAACATTGTGTGATGCTAAAAGCACTCCTTTCAGTGTAACGTATTTTTAATTGCAGTATGAAATCAACGTTTTAGAGCTGATCAAGAAGAGAAGAGCAGTAAGTAACCCATTATAGATTATTGTAACTATTGTAAACTGCTCTAAAGAGACATGTTGACTCAACCATCTGGCTTCTAAGAATCTGACTGGATGTTTTGGTGTACGGCACTAACCAACAAGCATGTAAAAGTGACACAGCACAGGTGAATGCTGTGTAGTTTTTCTTCTTCCCGCATTTGTCTACATTTAAAGTGATTTATTTGTGCTTGACATTTTCAGCACATACACTACCAGTTCAAACGAGAAGAGATTGAGTTCCCCATCATCCACAGAATAAATAGTATCTTCAGAAGAGCTACAAAGAAGTGGAAGGTACTGAATACACAGTCTTTACTAAGTTACATGGGTAGTTTACCTGGGTGTAATGCACATGTTAAATTCACCAACAACGGCAACTGTTCAGCTAATTTCCTTCTTCTATATGTTCGTTCTAGGAGTCTATTTTAGGGGTTTACTAAACCATATTAATTTCATACTGGCACTTCATGCAGCCCCTTAGTTGTCTGAAACGAGTCATTTTAGCTCGAGGGTATACAGTAGTCTAATAGCAAATAAAAGGAGATGATAAAGGAAGCACTGAAGGTCCTTTCTTTTGAATTTGGGGAACTTGATAGTTTCAGTTAGTCATGAACCTTCCTAAGCAAAAAAAAAAAAAAGACTTTCTGATCCCGTTTTTTTTTTTTTTTTAAGTTTTATCCTGAACCTAGAATTTATTTAATATTATGGCTTCACAAAGGAGATCAGATGGTACGTTTGGAGTGTCAAAATACCGAGAGCGAGTATCAATTCATACCGCCAAAATGTCCTTTTTCATTTACAGGATGATGTGCAGCTATGGCTCTCGCATGTTGCTTTCTGTAAGAAATGGGTGAGTAAAAATCTCATCTTTTGCCTTCAGCTCGGATAAATCAGACTGTGCTTTTTCTAGAAAGGATCTCTGTTTGGGTTCTCTTTTCAGGCCACCAAAGGCCAGATCAGCAAGGTGTTCTCGGCTATGCTTGCTATCCACCCTGACAAGCCAGGTACGGAAAGATGTTACATGGAAATAGAATCCCACCCATGTCCTCTGCTGAGCTTTACTAAGAAAAAAGAAAATTAACTCAAACCTCCTCCTTCAGCCCTGTGGATCATGGCTGCCAAGAGTGAGCTGGAGGATCGAGATTCTTCTGAAAGTGCCAGACACCTGTTCCTGCGAGCACTGCGTTTTCACCCAGACAACAAGAAAGTCTACCAGGAGGTAAAATAGACAGAAAATACTCTTGTGCTTTAATTCAGTTAAAGAAGTAGGTGTTGGTGAAAGTGTGATGAATGTCAGCAGGTGTGAATTTAACTGTGTGCATTTTCCTCCTCTAAATTCTTCCATCGCCGCTGTATTAGTACTTTCGTATGGAGCTGCTGCACTGCGAGAAACTGAGGAAGCAGAAGGATGAGCTGGAGAAGGCCGAGATGGACCTGGTGAGTGTGAAACTGAGAGCCAACTGTTGTCAGCACACACACGAGCAGAGACCGCCACTTTGTATTGAGTGCCTCCTTTTCACACCTTCCAGGGCGAATACGAGTTTTCTCCAGAGATACTAAGTGGCAAACTGGCTGAGGTTGTGTACAGAGATGCGACGGGAAAAATCAAAGGTAAACAGTCGATATAATAACTAGAAATTGTACTTATGTGTTATATTTTTAACTTTTTCAGAAGTCTTTTGTAAAAGTTAGAAATACATTAAGTATGAACCCAAGTAACAAAGTTCTATTTGACAGCTTTTCTTGATATGATCCTTATGTATTTAAACACCAGTTTTGCTTGATATTGCTAACCAAAAGCTTGTGTACTGAACCAGACCCGGCCATGTTTGTGGTAGTGATTGTGTAATCGCTCTTCCTGCGTCCATAAACCTTTATGTTCCACAGAAGCAGAGTTTGTCATCTCACTTCTAAACATAGCAGCTATCTTTGACTTTGCCAAAGAACTCCACGACTCCATCCTGCAAGAGTAAGGCGCACATTTATTTTACGTAAAAGTTTAGTTTTAACCGTCTCACACGTTGAACTGTTAAAGTCAAACGGCACATTATTTCTCTTTGCTTCCAGCTTACAGACAAACTGCACAGAGGACAGCGTGACGTGGGATTTCATGGCTAAGAGGGAGCTGGAGGCTCCGGGAGCAGGGGAGGAACTCCACACCGCCAAAGGCCGGGCCTCGGATATCAACCGCAGAGAGGAACGCTGCTGCCAGGTCTACGAGGAGGGCGTCAAGAGCCACAACACCGGTGAGAGCTCAGAAACTATATGCACATTGTCCATTTGGCATTTTTAAAAGCATTTTTTTGAGACTTAACTTTGCTGTTTGGATTTTCTAACATTATTACATTGATCACAATGGAATGTTATAAAATAATTACACTCCTAAAAGTTCTAACATTGTGGATGGCCTTTTCAATTGATACCATCATTGCCAGTTAGATTTGTCAGTATAAGAAAATCTGGCTGTGCTTTGCCTTTTAGAGCCAATGTGGACTTGCTATGTGGCCTTCTGCTTGGAAAGACTAAAGAGGAAGACCAACGTCCAAGAACTGAAAGAAAAAGTGTGTAAACGACACTGATGAACAATTTCCTCCTCGTGTACAGTGTCAAATTTGGGCTTAAGTGTTTTTTTTAGTTGACGAGGGAACTGTTACATGTTTGTGTTACAGAGGCAGGAGAGGTTGCTTGGAGTACTAAAACGCGCCCATGACTCCTCACTGCTGAAGGAAGAGTATTACAAGAACTGGGTAAGGTTTTTATAGAATATGTGGGAGCTGAATGGCATTTGGATACTGTCGCATACACAGACAACTGTACGCACACTAAATTTACAGTTCAAATCTAACATTCCCTGGAAGGATCCTGGGTAGAAACCTTTAGTAGGTGGCATCTACAGAAGCAGACATTGAGCACAAATCTATTGACAAATGTATGCAGTCACTACTAGCTTCCGGGTATTCTCATAGACCCCGCCACACATTCTTTAAAGGAGATGCACAGTATTATGACCTTTTTTTTTTTTTTTTACAAGTTGTCACAGTTTCCTGAGGTCTCAAAGTAACACCTAGACAGTACAACAATTTCCCTTTAAACCATGAATTTATAGCTCTTTTCTTTGCCGCTGGTATTAGGATGTGGGGTGAGCAACTCCACTCTTCTCCTCCACATTGTTGTGGAAGTGAACAGTCTGTCCTAAAGATTTGACCTACCCTGTGAAACGTGAATTTGGACTCAATATTCCAGTCAGTAACCCTTGAAGTACAGTTTTACTGTATGAAAGTGCACACAGTTCATAGAGAGCTCACGCTAGCCTATACAGTTACACACTATACTGATAGAGAAATACTTGATTGGCACTTTTATTCTCAGATATCTAAATTTCACTCAGTTGTAGTTTGAGGATGAGCAGTTGGTATGGATTCCTCTTTTAGGCTCAAAGTTGTTTCATCTGTTGATCTGACCCAGATTGTTAAAAAACTGTGCCACTGGTAGGAAAGATGAAGTCACATAAAGACCGGCTGGCAGGCTGATAGACAATCAAAGATGAATCCCTCTGCCTCATTATGAGCTCCGGGGACCCTTGGCTTCACTGTCACTCCATTTCTTTGCTTTTTGTTCATATTTTTAGAAGCTAATTTTAAGAACTGTTGCTTTTATGGACTACTTTTAATGGTTGATTCAGTAATGTCTGTACACGTGATAACTAATTGTACATCAGAATTTTCAACTTAGAACTTGGAACAAAAACAAGGAACACTAATTCAAAGTCAGATTTCCTTGTTGAGATGTAAAACCTTTGACAAAGTACCGCTAAAGCATTATTAACGTAATAATTTCTGTTAAGTTGTTAAATGAACTAAATAACTGCGGATGATAACTTGCCGATAACAGCACAGCGAAAAGCAAGAGCAAAGGAGCATCAGCTTTCCACTTTACAGTGAATGCATCATGATGTGGAATTGAAGCTAGATGGGAAGGCTGTGTAATTCTTCTGAGTGTGGCATAGAAGTCCAATGCAAAGCTGAATGGCTCACTGAATGAGATGCTTTCATTTCTAAGCAGCCTACTGAGTTTTTGGGGTGGCAGTGTTATAATGTACACTCTGAATCATGGAATTTTTTTTATTTTTTTATATATAGTACGTTCTCTGTAATGAGAACTATGTCATGCAGACCCCTCCTGGTTTGCATAAAGCGTCACAGAAAGCTTGTTTCACTTTGGCTGTGTAAAAATGGCGTTCGTCAAAAGCTTTGTCACTTTTTCAGTGCACAACCAGTCTGTCTTCATAGAGCTTCGCTGTTAAGGCTCATTTATACTAGCCTGGCTCTCACGCAGACCCTTCGTGCTTCGTGCATCTTCGTTACACTTCGTGAGCTCGCACGAGGGTCTGGGCGCGCCTTGTTGAGCCCGAAGTCTTCGGTTACCCCATAAACGGGCCCGCCTCTATGCCTAGATCCAATCACAATCGTGGGGCGGGATGTTAACAGGTATGACGTAGCATCCGGCGCGACAACGAACACATTCAAACACAGTACGACAACAACAATGGCGGCACGGATGCAAGAGCATGGACTCAGCTTCGATTCGGCGGTTTCGACGGTGTTATCTAAACTACCACATATCAATTCTTTAAAAGAGGAGCAGAAAACGGCTTTGAAGGAATTTGTTGGTGGCAAGGACATTCTCGCTCTCCTTCCGACCGGGCTTTGCTCGCTGCTGTTGTGTTTTGTTTATTTTCCACCACAGACCGAGAGACTGGTCGCGCTCCAACGCGTCACGTCCGCTTTCGATATGATTGGTCGAAGTAGTACGTGACACACACATTGAATTCTCCAATCAGGTTCGAGAGGTTTTTGAATACAACCCCCGCCTACTCACAGCAGAGAACAGCTAGGCAACCGACAAAATTCCAGATGGATGAGAAACATCCATCTGCGTGAGAACCAGGTTACATTTATACTCCCGTTGCGTAAGTAAATGGGTACGTCGGTTACAAACGTCGTCAACCATCACTACTCCCATGCAGGCTTTACATTGGCATGGTAGTTAGGCAATACATCCACCAGAGGGCAGTGAAGAGTTCACTTCTGTGTTCTGATGTCAGTTTCAGACAAAAAGCAAACCTGGTGACGGCGAAGTAGATCATGATAATGCACCTTAGCAGAAAGAGACATAAAAAGAGGCAGCACAGAGCCGGCGGTGGACTGTGTGGCCATTCAATGCATCGCGGCATGTGGAAGGAGTTCCTCCATTTCCGTTTTTGTCTTTGTTTTGTTTGTTCCTGGTTGCGCCCGGGTTGTACTGTGCAACACTGCCCCTAAGATGCTACTGCTCTGTTTGCTGCATTTGGATACTCATCCAAGGAAAGTCTCTGAAAATGTACCAAAATGAACGCGGAGGATGGACAGAAGGCTCTGTCTATTTGCCTCTGCGTATTTAACGCTGAGCATAAATAAGACGTAGAGTATGGTAGGAACAGTGTAGGATAGGGGATCAACGCTAATGCCTCTTTGAGTGGATGTAGTCACACAGCTGGCTAGATAGCTTTCTGGGGCACTGGCTTGCGTTTTGAAATCGCCACTGATGCAGCACTGATCTTCTTGGCAAACCTAGTTTGACGTTTCTTTGCAGTGATTTTAGCCGAATCTCTGTGTGAAAATGCCAAAAGGCTGATTGGGAAAACAGTCGGCGAGTCTTGACCTTGTTCTGGTGTACTCTGTAGCGGTTGACAAGGAGCGACGATGTGACTGCACTGATTTTAAAAAGACAATAACAATAACAAACAATAACAGCCAGGAGTTGTTTAGAAATGGGATATTACCTTGTAAAGATGTACGTAAACTAACATCACCTTCTCCATGTGACCAGCTGCAGATCCTGCTCACATCGGGAGATGCTGAGGGAGCAGTCGGTGTTGCCATGACAGCCACACAGCGCTACAGCCAATCGGTGTCAGTGTGGTGTCTGAGTCTGCAAACATTAATGCAAGTGGGGAGTGGAGACATAGGCAGGCTTTTCCAGGACGCCCTGACACATGTTAATCCCAAGGTACACACACACACACTCACTTTGACCTCAATTCATTAGTCCTCAGTCCTTTGTCACATCCAGTTTAATAACTTTGTCTGCGTACACTGAGCACACATGTGCTGGTACAGTACGAGAGTAATTGCTGTCCCCCGGAGAACGGACACACATGGAAGGACACCGATACACACACATAGCCCACCGGCACTGCTGTATAAGTGGGCCATCTCCTTGGCCCAGTTAGTCTGTATTCCATCAGATAGATTTCCTCAGACTGCTTTCTATATGTTGGGAAATATGATGATGATGATTTGAAAGCTTAGCTGTCAAGAATAAATGTAACACAGTAAAAGCCTGAAAAAAAAATTCTTTGTGTATTTCTATGAATACACACAATAGCTGGTTGTTTATTGTGATGGGAGTTTCACAACACTTTGGCCCTGAGAAGTAGCTGTATAATGAGGATTACTTACACACTGAAGTTAAAGTGAAAGACTTGCATAATGAGCAGAGCAGAGAAATGGTACACACCTACAAGGTTTGTGTCTGGTATGTTGAACGATATAATGTTTCCAAATGGGGGGGTGCCCTTAATCCTGCTTAAAAAGAAACCTAAAGGGGAAACTGAGCTTACAGCAGAGGAAGGTGATCTGTCACCAGCCAGGAGTGCTGAATAATTAGTCATTTTTACAGTGACGAGAGGAAGGTTCAAAACCAGAATAGTTGTTAAGCATAACAGACCCCATTTATTTGGTTAATAAACTGGAGTGGTCTGCCAACATAGACGCAGTGTACAGGAGGGGCCAGATCTGTCTCTTCTTCCTGAGACGGCTCAGGTCCTTCAATGTCTGCAGGGACATTGTGTATGTGACTGTCATTGAGAGTGCACTGTTCTATGCTGCTGTCTGCTGGGGGAGTTGCACTACAGACAAAAACTGTAGGCGCCTGGACAAACTGGTGATGTAGGCTGGTTCTGTTGTGGGCAGAAGGCTGGACCCTCTCAGTGCTGTGGTGGAGCAGCAGGTGAGGAGGAAATTGTATTCTGTTTTGAAGAATAATAAACATCCTCTCCACAGCATCCTGGCAGGACAGAGGAGCAGCTGCAGTGAGAGGCTCATGTCCCCACAGCCATAAGGCTTTTTAACAGTGCCTGCTGACATGTTCTACTCAAATACATTTTTTTTTTAGTCATTTAGTATTATTATTATTGTTGTTGTTGTCTAATATACAATCATTGTAAATATTTATAATGTTTTTAAGCTACTTGACTAATTTGAATTTCTCCCATTGGGGGATGAATAAAGTATTTTTCTGTTCTATAACAGGTAAATATAAACATTGAGGTATTATAGAATTGCACAATAGAATTTCCCCACTGTGGGACTAATAATGGACTATCTTATCTCAATTACAAAAGAAACATGAACAATTTACAGGAAATAAACTGAAACTAACTTGAAAGGAACTGTTGATCTGCTGCAGCTCAAGCTGACCTCAAACCTTCCTCCTGGTCAACATGGACTTAAAGTGGGTGCTTGCCAATGCCTAATCAACTCCTCAAGAGACTGCAGCAAAGCTATTGTTAGAAGACTGTGCAGCTTTACCTTCAAGTGAAGACTTTGTATTTATATTATCCCAAGGAGGTGATCAGGAGTCAGCCAGACTCTCCTAACATGAGATTTCCCGATTCTGCGGTCCATAGCGGTCACAGGATGGTGCAGAGGCGCAGCCTCATTTCCTAAATTCCTGAATGATCAGGTTGACTCATAAACTCGTGAAATGTACCCCTTCCTGCTGATCTTGTTTCAAACTGGTGATATACCGACATAATATGCTACACAGAGTACATGCTACTTTTTTTAAAGAGTGGGTGATGGTTATTCAGCTGATATTTTCTGTCTCTTGCAGGAAAGTCTACCACTGTGGCAGCTGCAGCTCCAGTGGAGCGCGGCCAATCAGAGTCCTGAAGCTACAGAGGCCATCTTCAAGGTAGCCCACCTCAGTTCATCTCATATAGGAAGCAGGTCTGGTTGCAGCTACTGTTATATCTGCTGTATGAGGAAGAAAAAAACAGCACCGGGGGATCTTCTTTTGGTGGAACTACTAGGAAGACATTCAGGACTGCGTGTTGTAAACATTCTTTATAGATATTTACCAAGATTCACTGAAAGAACATGGCGGGCCTGACTTACTACAGGGTCTCACTCATTTTCATGATGTTGTCGACATCCAGTGACATCCAAACTAGTCTGAAGCAGTTTATTTCAACA
Source organism: Odontesthes bonariensis (assembly GCF_027942865.1). NCBI lineage: Eukaryota > Metazoa > Chordata > Actinopteri > Atheriniformes > Atherinopsidae > Odontesthes > Odontesthes bonariensis. The sequence goes on from NC_134509.1 coordinate 6,290,317, forward strand.
ACAATCAGACTGTTTGTACTCTTATTTGTTCCCAGAGAGGTCTGCTGTCTGCTGTAGCGAGCGTCGCCATGGAAATGAAAGAGAGCTACCTGGAATGGTCCTTCTCAACCGGAGGCTATAAAAAAGCAAGGAAGACCTTTACAAGGTAGCAGCTTAGAAAGTTTTCCATTTTAATGATTAAAAACTGAACCAAAAGGCATAATTCTGGTCTCAGAACACTGTGTTGCAAATGCAAAGTGACCTCAGAACATGCTCGGCGTTTTGTGATGTAACCAACTTTTTTTTTTGTGTGTGTGTGTGTGTGTGTGTGTGTGTGTGTGTGCGCGCATCTTTTCTGTAGCTTGCTAGAAAATCGTCCCTTGTCCAAGACCTTTTTCACCAGAATGATTCAAATCGAGAAGAATCAGGTATGTTTATCAACTGTCAAAGCTGTCAAAGCTCTCAAAGCTATAACGCAAACTGAACTTTTCTTTTCTTCAAAAACTCCATGGCAGATGAAAAACTTTCACTATTTATTTATTTTTTTATGGATGACATGAGACAATCCTGACGGTTAGACAATGCTTGTTCCTCCAGGAGACTCCGAAGATGAACAATGTGCGAGACTACTATGAGAGGGTGCTGCAGGAGTTCGGCACATCAGATGATGGTGAGTGGAGTTTCGAATGCGCTTTAGGAGCAAGAGCCAGAGGGCAAAATGATGTTGGTTAAAAACTTTTATTTACACTTTCATGTTACACAGGCGAGGAGGACAAAAGTTCCTTTCTTTACAAAACAACTTGCCGTGCGATGACTCGAATAAATACATTCTTGAAAACTCTGTTGTGTCAGCATCCCCTCTTGGGTGCGTTCAGATGAAAAATTCCCCTCGCTTCACTCCCATGAGCCACATGTTCTTCCACCATCAACACTGAGCTGCCTTGTGTCTATCATGTCGTATAACGAATTTGTAAGCGAGTTGCTTTACAGGTTCTCACTAGTTATGTGCTTGCAGTGGTTAAACATAAGATGGGAACCAAAATGTAAATATGTTTTGCTCCTGAAAAGAAAAAAAAAAGCCAATGACAGGGTTAAATTGCTTTGTTTAATATGTAATTTATAAGTTGAATATTTCATTGGATCGCCCCTTCTGTGCTTTGAATAAATCGTTTGCTTGTGTTAAGTCCTCACTGTATAAACCAATAACCCTTGTTGTATTGCATACTATTTTGCATTGAAATGAATATTTATGCCAAATTTGTCAAACTGAAAGGAAGAAAAAAAAAAAGAAGAAAAAAAAAAGCAATCTTGCAAACCAGAGTTCAGTCATGCATCTTCCTTTTCAACATGCTTATATTTGTCCCACCTGTAACCAAACCAATAAGCCAGTAACCGACTGAGGCAGCTAACGCTAGTGCTAATTTAGTGCACAATAATTACAATTTACAATTGAAAGCCGGTAGCAGATACACATTTTTAGAACTTGTCTGGTAGAGCTGCAGCTTCGCTCACTTTTCTTCACACCGGCTCTTTTTTTTTTTTGCAGCTCTGCGTTGGTAAATGACACAGAGCTGTATTCGCAGATCCCACAAACAGCTACGTTTACGTTTGTCCTCCAGTATTTATTAGATCGCTGTCATTCACGCTGATTGGCTGTCGTGACAAAGTCCTTCCATTGACTTAATGCGTAGCCCGCAAAGTTTGCTTAGTATTTGGTCGCAACACCTTCAAACTACTGTTCTGGTTTCAAGGCCGAAGGGAAAAAGTTACTAGAAATGGAGATGACGAACTCCTCGAACAGCACTGTTAATCTGGAAGATTTATCTCAAATATTTTCTGTTTTATTCTGAAGATCTGTGGCTGCAGTACATCCAGGAGGAGCTGGGACCCCTCGGCCAGCCGGAGAACTGTGGAAAAATCCACTGGAGAGCCATGAAGTTCCTTGAGGGGGAGAGTGTGGAGAGATTCATCTCCAAATACACTCTGCTACAGACTGGACACTTGTGAGGGGAACCCGGAAGCTCCCAGTGGTGTAGACAGCCCAGCATAACACAATATGTGAAATGACCATGACCAACAGCGCTGTAAAAACTAAGTTATATGTAGATTAAAGAAAACGTGATCTTTCTCCAAACCTGACAAAGTAACAACGACCTAAACACTGTACACTGGCAGCAGGATTTGGGTCCATCCAGGAATCAAACCTCTATTTCCTGGTTGGAGGTCTGACAGTTGTACTACACCACCTGCCCCTCCTGCCTCTGAACTTGTTCTTCACCTCAAACGAATGTAGGAGTTTGTGTGTCCACTACAACAAAGCAGCTAACTCTATAGAGGCTGTGGTCATCTCACATATTTGTAAGCTGGGGATGAAACCAGACCTGTAAATCCAGATATTATGGACACCTGTTCGGCAAAGCTGTGGCTGCCCTGGCTCATGAATAGTTGCATTGCTTTTCAGTGGAAAGCCTGTATTTCAGTTTGAGGGGGCTTACTGGTTCTTCTTAATGGCCCCGTGTTACAAGAAGCACTCGTAGATTTGACTGAGTCGCTTTGTGCCATTTTTCCAACAACTTGCATTCACTTTCAGTTTTCATCGGCAGGTATCCGTTTTGTTTCACGACCACACCAATGTTCAAAAAAATATGGTTAAGAAAAGGAGGTCCAGTTTAATTGAATTCCACATTCGTCATTTTCAGTGTACAAACTTTGATGCTGTTATAATATTAAAGCAGTCTTTTGTCTAAGGGTGTTTTCTGGTTATTGTCCCTCTGAGACAATCACATGACACGTATACAAAGATAACACCAATATTTATTTGCAAAAGTCTTGAGTCACGCCTCGTTTCTTCCAAAGAGCCAGACTGTCTTGTAATCTCTAAGGTGGTCGTGAGCAATTCATTCTCAAGACTTTACGAAGGTCTTTTCTTTGAACACTGGCTGCTTTTTCACTCATTTTCAGTCCAGTCTTTGTACCTGACCATTTTAAGAGGAATGTGTTTGTTTTTTTGTTTTGTTTTAAGCCACTTAATCATTCAAGCATGAAAAGGCATCGAACTCGAGGGATGGACCAGTGTCGCGTCTACACATGACACTCAACTCGGCAACAAACTCATTTTAAGTTGTATCTTTAGGCACTTTGTAACTAGCAGCCTGTCACATAGACACACATTTTGTTCCCATTTCTTCAGTTGCATCTACAAATAAATGCCATAGATAACACATTTTAACAAACACAAAATAGTATTTTCTGCACCAAGAAGGTGAATCCCAAAGAGATGCGAGGTGAAAACTGGGCAAGTGGAGGACAAAAATAAGAAATTGCAGCCAAGAACTGACACACAACCTGAGATGCATCTGTTTATCCATCTACCGTTCACTGAAGCCTCATCTGAAAAGGCTTCCATGGAAGGGTAACTGTCAAGAGGCCATTGTTAAGGAAGGGAAACGGGCAGAAAATGCTGAGGTATGCCAAATGACACAAGACTAGGACTGAAAATCAGTGGTCTTATGGAGGGTTAAATCAAAATTAATGTTTTTTTTTGTTAAAATTACCTTCAATGTGTATGAAGAAAGCCAGGAGAGAGATTTAAAAAAAGAAAGAAAGAAAGAAGCAAGCATTACAGCCAATTGTGAAACTCTGTGGTGGTGTTGTGGATCTTGTTCAAATTAATGGAAGAATGAATGCTGAAGCACCATCAGGTTTTGATCTAAACATGCCATATCATCTGTAAAGCGTCCAATTGGAAATGTCAATGTTTTAGCATGGCACTGATCCCAAAAAGACTGCAGATACATTAAAAGTCATGGACTGGACTCCGAAGAGCCCAGACTTCAACGTTACTGAAGCAGTGTGGGATTCTCCGGAAAGGCAGCCAACATCCAAAGAAGAGCTTTGGAATGCCCTTCAAGAAGAACTATTCCTGAAGACCACTTAAAAATTAAATGGCAAGAAAGCTCATCTAAGAGTGTTCAAACTGTGTTACAGAAGAAAGGTGCTCGTACCAAATATTGACTTTCAAGTTCATTGGAAGTGTACAGACTCTGTGCTTGCCTTATGTACTTCATTTCAATTTATGTTTGCTCACATTCTAATAAATCAAATGATACATTTCCTGAGCGATGAATAAAGAAATGAGGGGCGGCACAAGACCTTTGCACTAAACTGCAGTTCTCACTGACCCACTTCTTTCAGTGGATCTTTTGGCAGGTTAGCAACATTGAGTCTTTTGGACAAAAAAAAACCATCAGTTACAATCTCAAAAACACACTTGACACTACGTATTAAACCAGTGTTTGCCTTAAGTACCAGGGTTTACCTCATTTAAATTGTGGCCTTTCATGGTACAAAATGTTTACCTGACTCCCGCCCTCTGGTATTTGCATACCGGGAACGCCCCCGCGTGTAGTTGGTGAACGCAGCCAGATGACGTGAGTCAGGTTAACAAAATGTCACCATAGGAAACGAACCATTAATACGAAGCAGCAGAAGCACTGAGTGATAGCACACCTACAAAATGCTCGAAAGGCCTCAAATCAACGAAGCATATGTACAGTTTTTAAGGACACTTAAAATTAGTGCTTTTTTAAAACAAAATAACAGCAGTGGCACCTACATTGATACAAGTAATGAGGTATAACAAAATGTTCATGGAAAAAGTGTAAATGAATCAAAATTCTGGACAACACACGTCCCATCTATGAAACTGTATCACAAGAGGTTACTAGACTTGTTTTTGCTCATCTGACATTCAAGAACAAATTAAGAAATGCGCACGGTCATGGACAACGTTCTATCAAATCAGTGAATTGTGAATTATTCGGTCTCTTATAATCGAATTGAGCCGCTAGCCAGTCTTGGCCAGCACACTCGCAAGAGAGATTTTAAATCTTGTGAGTCCAATTCCCTGGTTAAGAAACGGTTAAATGAAAAAGAAAAAGTCCAACGCAGATAATAACCTGAAGGACATTCTTGTAGTAAAAGACCTTCAGCCTCTCAAACGACGCTGTCATTGACACCCCATTCAGCATAATAAACGTTTCCTCATATCTCAGTTGGGCTTTTAGAGAAGACGAAGAGACAAAGTGGAAACATTAGGCAAATTAAGGCAGGAGTTGTGAAGACGGATAAAGTTCTCAGTAGTGATCCCTTTGGAAAACGAGCCATGCTGAAGTTTTCTCTCTAAATTGAGTTACTGCTACTACGAGCGGTGGAATGGTTTCATAGGATGTTGGCAGATCCTCTTGTTTTCTGAAATATTGAGAGGAAAGAACGCCGAGTGGCCCGTTGACTTTTCCTGCTGATACAGAGTGTGTTTGCATCAGACTGCTAACCTGAGAAAATATTCAAACATGCGCAGGATGTATTTTTACTCGGCATCTTCAGCCTGCAAAACCTGAAGGGAGCTGGTGAGTTCCAACCATTGAAGGCTTTTTCAGGGGTTTCTTACTCTTTTATGAATTAATTGGAATGAGATATCAATCGTTTTGGCAGCTTAGCCTTTAGAAGCAAATATTGATTACAGTTCTAGAATCAAAATGAAATAATACCGGGACATAAGTTCTGCCTTAATATGAATGAAAACTCATTAGGCAGACCTATATAACTAGTTGGACTTCGAAGTTTCACACTAATGATGGACGATCAGGACTGGTGTGTGGGTTTTTTTGCCATAACGTTGAGGGGAAAACAGGTGGCACTGCAATGATTTCTGAAAAATAAAAACTTGTTTTCATCACATTTTAAAAGTAATCCTTCTGCTTCTTATTACTTGTTGGAATAAAGACAGCGTGCCCGTGTTTTTCGGGTCCCATCATGAAAGCAGACCTGCAGCCACTGCTCTTATGAGCTTTAAAGATGTACCAAAGTTACCAAAGTTTGTAGATCTTTGTACCCCCCCACACCGTCTCTACCACCTCCACCTCCTGCCCGCCAACCCTCAGCCCACCACTTCAAATGTCCTCAGAGCTTCTTGAACAGGATGTAGGTGAAGAGTGCCAGCACACCAGCAGACAACAGCCCGATCACACCCTGGTGGATGGTGATGACGTTCTCCAGCGCGTGGATGCGCTCCTCCATGGCGTTGGTGTGGATGTAATCATAGATGGAGGCCCCGATGCTCCACACCGCCCACACAGCGTCCACCACCGCCTTCATGGTGGGAGAGACCATTGAGAGCGCTGCCTGCGGGCGGCCGGCCGCTGCTTATCGGCCCCGCTGCACTACAGAGAGAGAAGAGGGTGACACATGATGCAGAGAGGAGGGAGCAATGTGTGGGCTCTGATTCAGAGCCGTTTTTATTCTTTCCCTCGCTGTGACTGTGCATTTTTGAAAGCAGAACTCTTATGATTCAAGTCATTTTCTAGTTTGATTTGTGTAGGTTTTTTTTTTGTGGCTTCACTGTTTATTCACTCACACAGTTTATATACACAGTGTGAAGTGAAAATGAAGTGCTTGTAGATTAACCTGGCAAATATTCTCAGTTAATAGATAAAGCTACAAGTCAAAAAACATGTCATAACTCATACAGTGAGAGTGAGCTTCTCCTGAGAGCTGGGGATTATTTTTTGGTCCTGTGTGGAGGACATGAGACCTCTTTCAGCCTTTCTGTAGGTGAAGAGGACGTCCTGTTCCTGTGCGTTTCAGGGATGCCACGGTGGTTTGGTTGGGACCCAAGGAGCATCTGACTTTCTTTTCGGTTGTTGAAGGCAACAAGAAATGTTGTTCATCTTTTTTTTTTTCACATATATGATGTGTTTTGATTAGAGTTAATCAGTTTCTTCATTTTGTCAGATTTCAGTAATGTACAGAAATTTGAACCCTTTCAAAACACTATTTTTAATTCAATGTCTTTTTTTAGAGGACATTTTCTGCTTTCAACCAGCTTCCTCACTTCAGGAAGCAGAGGGCTGGAGGAGGCAGAAAAGACTGCACAGTGAATAGATGGGATCAGACTTTTAAATGTCAGAAGATGAGCTGCAGGAGGGCCAGTCAGTAGAACTGGAAGCTGAAAGTTCAGAGCAACATCATCCTGTGCAGAATCTGAACAGAAACAGAGTGGCGCCACCCACGGTCTGCTGTTTTCAAATCTTTTGACCCTTGCGGCTTCATGTAATTGACGATAGATTAGCCAACTCTATTCTCCATCAGTTCAGTTTAAACCCCACTGTGGAGGAGAATGCTTTACTGGACAATGCTGACCCTACCCTCCCAAAAAAGGAGATCAAATTTGGACAGAAAGTGATCAAACAAGACCTGATGTCCACTGCAAACATTCTTGATAATATATATCTATATATATGTATAGACGCCGACTTTCAAAAGTGATCAAAATATATATCTACATATCAAAACAGATACAGAACAGTCAGGAGATTGTTTCATTGTCCATTTTACGACTCCAAAGCACACACTGAAGGCTCGTTCGTGTGTTTGTGGAGCAAGGTGTGGCAAGGTCTGAAGTGATTTACTCCTTATATTGAGATAGTTGTACCAAAGTTATATTGAAATAGTTAAATGTCCACAACGCTGATGCAGCAACTTGAAATGGTCTAAATAACATGGAAGCTGTGACAACTAGACAACTCTGTGACAACTAGACCATTTTTTGTTTGCTTTGAAAAAAAAAAAAAGAGTAGAAAAAGGTGCAAAAGTCTTGGGAAAAATTTAATTTGAAATCTTTTAGAAGAACACTGAGCATCAACAATGACAGCCTAACTCACTTTAACTTTGAATGACACTGAAGAACACAACACTTAGTACTTTACATTCGATACTTTCCGTATGCAACAGTGTGCAGTCTGGAGCCACCTTTATGTTTTATGTGATACATGCTGTTAGAAAAATGAGAAATAAGTGCAGGGATTTTCTCTAAACGTGACAACCTAAATGGAAATACCTTATACTTGGCAAAAAGAGTTTTAAAGTCAACATTTGCGACGAGCACCTTAATTCTTCAACATGAACCCTGAGCCCTGTTGGACAAGCTTTTTTTTTTTGTTATTTCTTTAAATAGTCTTCAGGAATAGTTCTCCAGGTTCCTTGAAGGACATTCCAAAGCTCTTCCTTGGTTGTTTGTTGTCTTTTGTTCAGTTCTCTCTAAAGATGATCCCACGCTGCTTCGATAATGTTGAGCTCCGGGTTCTGGGGAGGATTCATCCCTCCATAAAACCTGCTGCCACTGATTTTCAGCCCACTTCTTGTGTCCTTTGGCACAGCTCAACCTTTCCTCCCTGTATCCCTTCCTAAAGAACGGCTACTAACAGCCACCCTTCCATGGAGCCCATTTCTGACGAGGCTTCAGTGAACGGTAGACGGATCAATGGATGGTTCAAATGCATCTCTCAGTTGCTGTGTCAGGTCTTTGCTGGATTTTCCCTGTTCCTCCAGGACATCACTTTAAAATACTGTTCGTCTGCAGTGCACACCATGCTGAGATATGCCAGGTCTTTGTCGAGCCAATGTTCAATGAAAAACTTGGACAAACCCTCAGAGAACCTGGAGAACTATTGCCCAAGAGCACCTTAAAGATTGTAAGAAAGTCTGGCTGATCGGAAGCTAAATATAAAGAAAAAAATGAGGGCTGATTCAACATGCACTTTATTAGAGGTTTGCAGAATCATTTTTGTGACGTCCCTTAGAGGTTTCCATACTACCGTCCCTAAATCAATGATGTGTACATCTATTTGTTTAAGTGAAAGCTGCAACATTGTGATTTTCTCACGTGTTTCTGTCTTTCTTTATATACAGGTACTTCACATTCCTCTCTGATGAAGGCTAACTCCCTTTACGCACGCTGACGTCATCACAGTAGTTAATAAACTCGATCCACTCGATCTGGACTCAGTTCTCATCATTTTGGCGATTTTGGTGGTCTTACGGGATCGGAAACCTTTTTATAAAATCACAAGCTTACCCCTTAAGTGCGGCAGGATCCCGACTTTGGGGGAAAACCAGGGACAGGACGGAAACTGTGTGGTACAGATCAAACCGGCCAGGCTGTCACAGATGACGAAAGACATTCACAAATGGTGTCAAAACTCACCGACAGGTGTCAGATGTTAACGTGCTGATATGGATGATGGTGAACATCCGTCCAGTTGATGCCGGATTAATGAATCATCTTGTTTATTAGAAGCCGGGCTGTTCTTGCCGGACACCAGGTCGGACATTGCTTCTGAGAATGAAAGCTGGAATCAGCGGAGCGCGTGGCTTCCGGTCAAAACCTTCACAATTAAATCATTCATTCATTGTTATGCTGCAAACAAGTGGAACAAACTGCCAGTGGAGATTAAACTTTCACCAAATGGAGACATTTTTAAATCCAGGTTAAAGACATTTCTGTTCTCATGTGTCTATGTATGAAATATATTTTAACTTATCCAGACTGTTGCTTGTTTTTAAATTTATTTAAATGATTTTATTTGTTTCTCTTTATATTCTTTTATGTATTTTTAATGCTTCTTCCACGCCCCGCTGCAATGCTTTTATTTTATGTAAAGCACTTTGAATTGTTTGTACATGAAATGAGCTATATAATTTTTTTTTAATTTTTAATTTTTGATTCTCTCTTCGGGTCACCGACGGGACGTCTTCGTAAAAGGAGGCGACGGATGTGCGAGGAAACACAAAGACACCCGGAGTGTCCCCACGTAAGAACTGCGGCTGTCATCCTAATAATAAAAAAAAAAGGTCCAAGGCTGAGGCCAGGCTTTTATTTGGAAGAAAACGGTCTGATGTCAGGCAGTGTTGTGGAATTGGTCTTCGGCGAAGCAGCTGACTGAAGCCATGTGAGTCTCAGCTCCGGATCTAAAAGTGAAGTGTGACGAAACATCGTAGCGGAGAACAAAATGAACACAAGAAAGAGAGGAGAAAATGGGGCCGACAGAAAAGGACAGGCGGTGAAAACAAAATGAAACTCAAATTCAAAATACATGACTGGGAAAAAAAATAAAACATAATAAATACAGTGTTAGATGTTAGCAGAATACAGGACGTATAACACAGCACTGACTCTATACACAAACACAAATATATATATATGTGTGTGTGTGTGTGTGTGATTTTAATTAACTCGTGAATTAAATTAGTCTGACAGAATCCAGCTGTCACGCTGTAATTACCACCTAATGCGCAGCGACACGTGATCTATTTATCCGAATAAAGAAGCGAGAGGCGGATACGCACGCGGTCATGTAAGCGCGTCATGGCGCGTCGCTGCCGCCAGAGGTCGCCGCACACCAACGTGTTGCCGCTGAGGGAGAGATAACGGGAGAGGTGTGATGAACCTGGGATGTGGAGAGACTCCGAATCGATAAAAAGAGGGGAACACCTTGAGAGGGGCGCAGACGAGCCGCCCCGTAGACACCGGAGACGCGGCGGAGCGCGGCGCGCGTGGACGGGCGGCTACACACAGGAATGTGTGCAGTTCCAGAGGCAGACGCACATGCTCGGACATTACTCCGTGTAAGTGGCTTTTGATCGTTTTCAAGTCATCTTTCAGAATAATTGCAAAACGCGGGGCCACTTCGCTGCGCCCCCCGACGGAAACCTATAATTGGAGGCGAGCGTGACGCGCTGAAAATAACCAGGTTAGCACTTGGTACCGGTCCATTTTGGGGAGGGCCCAACACGAGGGCGCAGCACCATATATCACCTCCTTCCAGCTGTTTAGGAATATCCTGCTCATAATTTCGAGGCTGCAGCATGGCAACAGTGGCATCAGGCTGCCTTTTTTCTCTCGTCTCCTTCTGTCCCTCTTCCCATAATGGATATTGGGTGACTGACTGGGTGCGCACGGGGGGATCTCACGGTGAGAAACGCAGAAGCTTTTCATTTATTATTTATTTTTCTAAGAGAGGGAGGGCAGGAGGTGGGAGACTGGCACAAGGCGCGACACTGTTGCATGTTTTTTTTTTCTTCTCCTTGGACAGACGGGAGTAGATGGGCCAGGGGGACTGTCCGACTTATTCCAAAAGACAATTCGCCCCCCCCCCCCCCCTCCTTCCCTCCCCCAAAAGGATATTCTTGCACAATTTGGGATGCGTGCAACACCAAGTGATCACATATTACTTGGGCGGAGGTGGTGCTGGAGCTGGTGCCGGCGGTGGAATGACGGCGAAGTTAAACTTCGCTTGCAGACGCAGCGGCGCAACCAACCAGACGGTCGGCGCTTTCGGAGTGAAGTCCCCATTGGCTCCGGGATGCTGACACCTGCCCAGGTAACAACAACCTACCAGGAGCCCACTTGTCCAAACGCTGCCAGGCAGCACATCACTGGGTATGTATGGAGCAGATTAAACCCTCTCGCATCTCCTCATTACCTGCTCCGAAAGGGGAAATCGTGTAGTCCGAGGATATTTCTAGAATGCAAAGCTTTTGGAGTTTCCTGCCTCATGCAGTCACCGGCGATGGGACCGACGATGGTGATGGTGTGTGTCAGAGGTTGGGTCTTTGCGGGCAAGGTGAGTCCTCAGTTTATTCAACTGGCCTACAAAGTCCCAGTTTCTGACTCATGTGAGCCCCAAATCGAAGCCATTACTCCCGTGATGCATATTTATTTATTTATTTGAAAGAAAATAAATAAGGAACAGATGGAAAACAGTACAAATGGACTTTGACAACCTTTTTTTCTTTTTCTTTCTTTCTTTTTTTTTGTTTTTACTTTACCGTAATATCAGTAAAAAGTCAGCAAAGCGCGATTTCTTGAAGCAAACGTTGGCTAATGGGGCTTAATAGTACAAATCTGAGGCGGGAAACAATTAGGAACTATTACATTTACTGAATAACACAACAGGGTCAGAGTAATGTCACCAAGAAATTGCACAGATGCAAAAAAATAAAATAAATAAAGCCAAATGATATCACACAAATATTAGAAGAACAATCCAAATTCTCCTATAAGACAAAAGAAAAACACAAATTATTTGACATGAAATGAACCATTTCACAAGTTAGTCACTGGCTTATATGTTCGATTGGTCAAAGTCTTTTTGAAATGCTTTCTTAAAAGAACTTGAGCAGAGGTTTGTTTGAATGAATGCACTGACTTCCACGTGACATTTTTTTAAGAAGAAGCTGCCCATAGTTGGCCTCATTCTGCTGTACCTGATGTGATCAATTGTTTTAAAAAAAACAACAACAAAACAAATAATTTTTCAAGATTTCATTGGCTTTATCAAAAATAAGTCAGAGTAAAACCCTTAGATTTAAATTGAACTCATTTTGTAGCAACTGAACGTGGATGAGCAGATAATTGCGAGCCTTTTACTGTGAGGTCTCCCAGCACAAGCTCGAGACACCGGCAGCTAAATTAATAAAAACGGGGGCCGAGTCGTCAAGAATCACAAAGTGCAGGGCTCTATTATGTCAAACAAGTGTGTCAAGTGTTGGAAGAGGCTGGTTCGGAGGCCTGCTTCTATATCTGTCCTGACCCTAGCATGCCGTACATACCTCGCTAATGAATTCAGCATCCTGACACTAGATGCTTTATGTAATTAATAGAGCGCAGGGCCACGGTGGCATCTCTGTGCTGCAAGTGACACATAGGTAAGACATTCGCTGAAGCATGGGATTCTTATTTTAAAAACACAAGACCACAGGGATTTTTACAGCGTGCCTAAAACAGTCTTGGAAATGAAGCAGACTCCCTTCACTTCACGAAAGGTGGGAACTAGTTCCACAGACTTGTCAGCTTCATTTGTCAAAGTGTGAACACTAATAATCCGAAGTTATTTTAGGCCTTGTATAACACGTCAGTGGCAGGTCATTTGTTTTTACAAGACTGCTATTACCATTGTTAAACCTCTTGGAGTTCTAATTGAATTCCCGAACACTGAAGGTGACATCCTTATGCTAATGAACACTGTCACATGCGGACCATATTTTACACTCAGCTGCTTGTGGGACATATTTTAAAAACTGCTTGAGATCGGGGGAGCTGCACTCGTCTTTCAACACTGCTTTCAGTGACACATCACAGAAAACAGTTAAAACAACTCCAGCAAAACAGCTCTCCATATATGCTGCAAACCAACATGAGCCAAGGGCCTAGTAAGGGAGGTTTGGTGGAAGGAGCCTGGTTTGAATAAGCTGCATGGCCACGGGGAGCTCTGGGATAGTCACCAAGTGCGCTGATTAAAACTGTGATATTAAACAGTGCTGGCTGCTACTGCCTGCCAAGCCTCCCTCAGTGGCATTTCACATTGTTTAAAAGGCCCAATTGGACTCATCTCGCCACTTGCTACACAGTGTTTCTTGCATTTATTTAATTTTTTTCCTTCTCACCACGGCTGTCTCCTGTTCTCCTCACACCACTCGTCAGCAGGGTTGTAGACCTACTTTAAATAGACTTTTCCTGCAATTCCCAGGTTGTTGCGCTCTGGGTCACTGGGTTCTGTTACTTCTTAAAGTGAACATAATGGCTTTATGTGCACGTTACTGCAAGCGCCATATAGAACGTCTTGCCGAGGATTGTGTTTACCTTTTCTGTGAAAGCTGAACTTCTAATGAACACACGAAGCACTCCTTCTCGGAAATTTTGCTCTGAACTCATTCAACCCCCTTTAAAAACGTCACTGCAAATCCCAATAAAACTCTGCTCTTACAAATATACAATTCATAAATACTGGAAAGCGGGCTCGCTTTTTATTAAATAATTGAGCCAGCCTCCCTGAAAAGGTCAAACTTCACACACCGCGGTCACTCCAGGTACGTGCGTTTTGAGCGAGCTACCGAGTGTCGAGCAGCAAATGTTAAAGTTTGATCTCAAAAGTTTGGAATGAGAGAGAAATGTAAAGTTAGGGAGGGAGGGAGAGAACAAGAAAAGGCAGCAAGAAAAGTGAGGGACTTTTAGGGGCAGCTGTGTTTTATTAACCCAGTCATAATGCCCCTAAAAATCCTTATTGCTCTTGCAATGGTCAACGAGTCTCCAGTTGCAACAGCCCGAGGATCTCAGAGCATCATGTGGGGATACACGTCAAAACATGTCGCACTGCAGGGCCAAACCGTAAAAAAACACAAAAAGGAAGAACGGGTCACAGAGGCTACCTTCCGAGATTTTGACCTCGGTTGATCAGAACATAGAAGTCGCACAGCTTATTGAATTGCAGAGCACATGAGAGGAAGGGCGCAGTCTCGGGGGAGCTGCTGAAATCCAACAGTTACCTTCGGCAGAATATTCTCAACACGGATGCGATAAGAACGGAGTTTGGGAATGTTATCAAGTCTGTCTGTGGACTGCACAGACATAATGAGAAGCTTATCTTCACTAACAACACAAATGTTTCTCTTTGGCAGAGTTGAATTATGTTGTCATTTTGTTTCTAAGTCGTCACACTTTAATATGCAGACGGGGATATCCTTCAGTGTTTTTGACATTGTCGTGGAGTACCAGGGGACAGACTAAAAGACAAGAGAGGCAGAAAGGCAGTCGTGCAGGCTGGCAAGCAGCAAAGCCATCCCAAAACTATTTCAGAATATGAGGACACAGAAATCCAGGCAGACAAATGGGAGTGTAAAGGTAAACAATGAAAGATTTTGACAAGACAACAGTTATGCAGTGAGACATAGAAATTGGCAACTCGGCAGACAGAAAAAGGCAAGCAGGAAGACATTAACGCGAACAGACAGACTGACATGGAGGCAAGCAAGCTGTGGAGAACTAGGATCCAGGCCTGGGTGTGGTGTGGTGGGCCGTCATGGCTTGAGAGCAGGCGGCGTGGAGCTCTCGATGTTGGTGAATGAGTCATTGGAGGGAGGCTATTCTGTAGAGTTTCCCTGTGGGACGACTGCTGCTGAAGGAAGGAAGAATCCTCTTCACAAACAGGGGGAGAGGGCGTGAGGGAAAGTGTGGACGATGACTCAGGGCCACGAACCACATGGTGATGGAGAAGGGAGGGAGGAATTACTCATCAGAGCATGTGGACTCTCATACAGCTATCACAGGACTGACAGCGTGCTTCCCCCCCTGGCTGCTGCACAGTCACCATCAGTTCCCGAGGCCCCGGCTGAACACCAGCCGCCTCGCTTTTACCGGACGAGAACAGAAGGGAGGTGAGGACTCTGGGGAGCCTCGGGAATGTTTTCTTTTGGATTCTTTCATGCAAGCTGGGTCGTCTAGCTGGAGAGTCATGTGGCACAAATGAGGATGAATGAACTCTTTACCAAATCTAAACGCACTCCAGTTTAGTCACAAAAAATGTTCTCCAAACACCCTCTCTTGTGACTAATGAGTATCTGTTGGAAATACTACATCATTATCTGACAAAGCGTTTGAATTTCAACCGTCGGGATAATCGGCCTCCTGATAAGCGTGGCTCAGTTTTGTCATTTGAACTCACGGAGACTGTGTTTGAGCTGATGTGGTAGAGCAGTTGTAGTTTCTAGATAACACCCGAGTTAGGGGCATCACCTCCTTATTCAAATCAAGAACAAGAAGTATTATCAAGGGCAAACACCGATGAATTTTAAAAACAGGAGTTTCGCTTCAGTCACCCACTGCTTGTGCTTATGTTTTGAATTGTAGTAAGTCAATGTGGGCCTCTTTGCTCTTGCTCCAAGCTCGGCAATATTGTCAGAAATACTAAATCAAAGGCAGTTGAAAAAAATCAAAGGGCTGAGAATTACTTTATAAATATGTATTCTTAGTGCTCTGAGTGCAGAGGGTGACATTTGAAAGTGTCTTGTGTCTCTCAGCTTACAAAATAGCCCTGTCATAGCTGTGTAAATCCATCTTTACTGTGATAAATATGCCACTGCAGCGAGCCTGTGGATGACAAAGTTGTACAGAGTAATGAGAAGACAGAAAATAAGCACAGGCAAAAGTGCGACCCATGTGACACTCACCATGAATTGTCTCTATCTAATCTAGATTCAGCCGCTGAATCAGAACTAGTTATCGCATAGGAATTGTGGCGAAATTAGGCATTGAAAAAAAAGCTCCATGATGGGGGAAGGAGTCAGCAGAAAGCCTGTTTGACTGAACAAATGCACAGTTTTTTATATGATTATGTGGCTTCCGCACCTGTTGCCCCACCAAAGCCTTTGGGGTGCAGCAACTTTGATTTATTAACGTATGCATATCCAGCAAAAAAAAAAAAGAAAAAAGTCTGGTGATGAGTTTGCCACGATGGCATGACTCAACAGGTGAAACGGGCACGCCCAACACAATAGCTTAGGCCCTCCTATGACCAATTGGGGCAAAAACCTAGATCTAACAGTTACCATTAGGGTGTGGGCTGACAGCACACCAAGATCCAAGAACCACTCAAATCCAGAGCAAACACTCCAGACAAAGGCTAGATAATGAGAAAAACTGGAGCAGACCTTCCCTTGAGTGGATCCCTCCAGCACCCCCCTTTAAACCCTCATAACCTGCTTTTAGCTAATCAGCCGGTAACACAAAGCACTGCTGTGGCTAGATTAAATGGAAAGGAGTGTAATCACTCATCACATACCTGTTATGGTCATTTTTCCACTAAGAGATTATCATGACTATGAAACTTAAGAAAATGTTGAAATGTTCACCAGGTTTAACTCGTCTTTGAATCAGCTCCATTCGGGTCAATCCAATTTCAGTACCACACAGATGAGCCACAACATTAAAACCACTGACTTCTTAAATGTTACTACAGTACATTGATCATCTCTTTGCTATTCAATGTTATGTTGAGAAACATGTGGAGGTTACTTTGATAGATGTACCCTCCTGAATCTGATCTGTGATGTTAGTATGCTGTGTTGTCTGTGGTTGTGTGTTGTGTTGCACTTGTGTTGTTTTCTGTATTCTGATTCGTAATCAGTGTATTCTGTATAAGCTACTGGATCCTTAAATTTCCCTCGGGATTAATAAAGTATCCATCTATCATCTATCTATCTATCTAATAAGCGCAGTAACATGACACTAAAAAAAACAAACAATTGCTGTGTTAGTCTGACCAAAATCGTATCAAATCAAAGCTCTCAAAGCCAGACTAACACACCCAGATAATGTGCTATGAGGTCTAATTATGTGTTCGCTTGAGTAGACTCAAATAGGCTTAGACACTCAGCACATGCTCCAAAGTTCCATCTTTTAGTAAAAACAGTAAAGTGTAAGTGTATATTAATACAGATCAATTCCCAATAAAACATATATTTCTGTTTCTTTTGTCAGCTGGCTAAATGCATCAGAAACCGTTACTGAAAATCAGCCCATTAAGGCTACACGTCCACTTGTGGCTGTTTGAAGCATTACCAGACTATCGCATTGCTCTAAAAGAATCTTGATTTTATAACTGCAGTGTTATTGTAAGACAAGATCACTATTCAAGCACCTTAAAGACAGTGTCTGCGCAGTGAATTCAGCTAACTTAGATGTTCGATGAGAGTCAGAAGTGGCAGTATGTCTTGAATATTTTCTCACACAGTCCACAGCGTCGTGGCGTACCAATAACTCGATTCCCCAGCAGTACAGGTGTACTGGGACAAGTACGGTGGTCCTGTTAAATGGCCTGGTTAAACTCGACTTAACTGTGCATGTAACCGTAACTGATTGTTGCACAGCGACAGTCCCTTGTGTCAGGAACCTCACCCACCAAAACATTGTACCCTGACACACTAAAAAACAGCTCAGGAACAGTCTGTGAGGACAGCAAGAATTCTAAGGCATTGACCCAGCCTCCAAACTTGGCTTGTTTTTGCTGCATGATTGGATGAAACAGAAAGAAGATGGTTTTAATGTTCTGGCTGAACTTTGTTTTACATATTGAACCAAGTCTAAGCTAATCTTTTTATGCTAACAATAATTTCAGATCCACACCAATTTTGCACAGTAGTCTAAACCGTTTAAACCCAGCAAATGCGAGTTGAATCTAAAGCCTTTTTTACACTGGTCAAAAAACCCACTAAGATCTGGAAGCATCTGGCTTTTGAGTGCAATGGGAAGTGTTCAATCATCTTCCAGTCCTGCATCAAATGACTCTGTGGTCGTCGTTTTTTTTTTTTTTATCGGCTTCAGCTCCGATCAATCGGCATTGTTCCCATCAATCGGCATTGATGGGAACACAACACCCAGGTGTATGCAGTCATTTTCTATGAGGTTGCTGAGGTTTGGGCTGCAAGAGTATGCGCAGCTCACTTTTTATTAATAGAAACACACACAACTGAATATAAAGTCTCACATGGATGCTCTGAAAGTGACAGCAACAAGTCTTTATGAAAGCAGATGAAATTTACTGATTTTTACCTGTCTGTAAGACCCCTAGCTGCTTACTCTCAGTCCTGCTGTGTTGCTGATGTCTGCTATCCAGTTAAAACTAACAAACTAGTTTTATCTCCGAAAATTGTGAATATGAGAAGTTGTTATGGGCTTTTTATTTTGTTGGTGGGAGTTACTGGACAGGGGGACGAACACGATTCTGATGGGGAGAGATATATTCGGCTTGTTTTAGCAGGTGTACGCGCATTAAAAACAAAAAAACAATAAACATTTAAACATGCCTGATGTTAAAAAGGCCTAACAAAGATGCTATTAGCTTACTTGTGGGCAGCCCATTTGGAGAGAGGGGTAAAAATAGAGGTTAAATGTGTATGATAGGAACATTTTAAAACACATTTCTAAAATAAAAAAAGAAATTTCAAATGTTGTGCCATTAACGACTATGTGACCAAATAAGGTAAGGTTAACATAGACGTATCCAACCAATTGTAATGGCTTTTAGTACTACTACCTCTGAGGCACACAGGTGTCTCCATGATTGTATTTATGACTTAAGATTAATATCTATATCAAAGATAAAAGCTTGGAAGTTACATTTATTGTACAAACAGAAACTGTGGTGTGGCTTTTGGACACTTTGCTTGTGCTTGCAGTACTGAAAGTGACTTCATGTTAGCAGTTTTGATTCTTTTGATTATATGGCGCAACACATCTTTTCTTGCAACTGATGCACACTCTAATATGGTTTAAACTGGTGCTGGAAGGATTTAATACAAATCATGCAACGTGAGAGCCACTTGTGAATTTCAGCATAAACAAATAAATGCCAGGAGAAAGAAATTCCAATTGGTCTAAACTAATGTGCTGCAGCAGTAAGCAAATAAAAGGGCTGTGCTGCACACTGCAGTTACATACGGGTGAAGATGCACTGAAAGGTTAAACACTTCACATGACTCCCCACCTTCAACTGTAGGAGGAGGAGCAGTCTTCTCGGCGTTTCAAAATGAGGTCTTTAGACTTGTGAGGTCAAATGCAAATGCACACAACCAGACACATCAACGCTCAACCTCTCGTTGTTTGCTTTTTCACGTGTCAAAGAGCTCGCAGGTATCAGCCGTTTCCTGCGCCAGGCTATGTTCAGTCCAATCACCAGCCGTGCCCCATCTTCTGCTGTTTATCTTTGTGATTATGTTTGAATATGGAAGCAGAGGGCTGCGCCACAGAGAGCTGGTGTTTGCATTGTTAGAGACCATTTGCTTTAGCACGAGGAGGAATGCAACCCAAGGTACTTTTGAGGTGCACAACTGCCTTGGCTGATCTTGAGTTCAGCACAAATACTATCAGATGCTTGTTCTTTTCCTCTCTCCAACTTACCAACCATCGACGAGGGCATGTCACGTTCCAGTTATTTTCTGGCTATTTGAGGTCAACAGTGCATGTTGGCACTCATCGACACTTTCTCTGTGCATTGCAAAATCAGTTGGAGGCTGAATTCAGCTCAGCATGTGTGTGTGTGTGCCTCAGTGTTGAGTAACAATGAGCTCTGCAGGGCGATTGGCAGACGTCTGTATGATGCTGCTGATACAGTCATGCCATTGTGTGGAGTCAGTGAGTAAAATGAGTGTGTTTATATGTGTTTGTGTATAAAGGGTGAGAGAAAAGTGGGTGTTTGCTTTGGCAGGCAGATAGATCACTTGCCAAAGAAGTGGATGCTCAGCCAAAACTCACCAAACAAACCTGTGATGGTGACTGTTTTATCTGTTGAATCTCTTTCAACCTTTTTGCTCCTCGTGCTCACTTTCTTGCCACATTTCTGCAAGCCAACAGGGCTACTGGTGAGCTGCAGTTGGCCATTTTAAGTGGGCTCTCAAAAGCTACAAATGCTTCAACACATGCACACTCCGCAGGCTTACCTTTGAGACTTTGGAGGTGTCTGATGTCTCCGCTTCTTTGATTGATCATTGTTGGGTAAGTTCACCAACGTAAGCAGCGGTGTCAATAAAATACTTTCAGTCGAGCTAGAGTAGTAGTGGTATGTTTAAAAATGATCCCATTTCGTGTAGTACCACTTTCTATTTGTGTGTACCACTATTTCTATTAATTCTGTTACTGCCACTATCTGGTAACAGCTTGTGGAACCACATTTGTGCACAGGACACATTTCTGTTTGCTAATTTCTGTTCACTTCCAAGGCAGAAATGCTCCCTCGCATTGATAGTTTCCCTTATCGCAGACACTGTTCAGCATGCTCGCATTACATGCACACACGTGGTTTTCATGAACTTTTTAGATTAATTGAACACCCTAGTTTGGTTGATATAAAGCAAAGACCACAGGCAAAGGCAGCTTTCATAAAGCTTCACATTTGCTGTTGCCAAGAAATCGAACAAAATTTTTTTTAGCTAATCGGGGGCACGACAGAGCCTCATGGTTGCTCTGACCTTTTCTTCAGCCTGCTGTGCTTCAGCTGAAGTCCTATTTTCGCTGTCCAAGCCAACATATCCCAGTGTAGTTGGCCTCTGTGCCAAGCTGGGCTCTGAGGGTTTTATAAAAAGGGAAAACCCATCTTCCCCAAAACCTTCTTGTATTACAGAAAAGTGGTTTTCCGCATCTATCGAAACTGTCAATGAAAGTTATTGAAGCCACTTGGAAAACATCAGTTGCTCCTTTTTCGGTCTTTACTTTGGCAACATCATCAGTCACGGGGACAGCATGATCCTTCCATAGTTGATTCTCAGAAGAAAGGGAGACTTTGTGTGTATGTGCGTTTCTATACAGTCTATACTCCCTGGAGTTGCATGTGAGTATTATTGATCTGCAGAGCACATGTGCAGCTGACGGGCCTGTGAAATAACACCATCTGCACAGTTTTTCTGCTTGTAACCTTTTCAAATAATGCAGACATGAATGCATTCCCTGTGTGCACTCGTGTGTGTGTGTGTATGAAGAGCTTTTTATGAGGGAACAAGAGTTATGAAGAGCCACAACGTTACAGACAACCCCGAGATGACCCAGTGCCTTCTTGGATCTTACTTCTCATTCCTTGGGAGAATTATGGTAGACTGCCCGCCTAACTCCAACACCAACAGTCTTGGATCTGTTACACTCGTGCCTCTAACATTCAGATGTGTTTTCATGACACCGTACTTGGGCTGAGAGTGCCTACTTTTTGGCTTCTAACATCATCATCCTCCATGCTCTGAACTAAGACTGGTGATATCTACCACTGCTTCATGAAATATGTTTAAATGAATCCAGTGTGATGCCTTTGCCTTCTGCAACACAGACAGCTGGACGGCTTCCTCTCAGCTCCTTAGTACACAGGAAGTTCCCATGAGTCTGAAATGCAGTGAGTTGTGACTGTCACATATACATACTTGGCCGGTGATGTCCATCTGTCTGCAGTCAAAGCAAGTTTGTCATCCTTTTGTATAATTTCTGTGTTTTCCCTTGTGGTGTCGTACAGGTGTAGATGTATATCAAGATAGTTTTGTGAGCTGAAATTTTATATCATGGCTCCACTTGTATCATGTGTTCCTGAAACCAATCTCCCTAAATAATACCAATTGCCGCAAATCTCAGCATATAAATCTTGCTACTTTGTTGGTAATGGCATTTTTAGCCTCTGATAAGTGACCTTTTCTAGCTGATTTTTTCCAAGTGACAGGCAGTCAGTCTGTTGTTGCAAAATAAGACCTGCTTTGCACGAAGTCAACCAACGGTCTGATCTTTGTTTGCTACAATACAATTTATATAGCAAAATCTGAACTTGATTGCGAACCAGGGGCGTGGCTACAGAGGGGCTGGGGGGGGGGGCACTGCCCCCCCAGGAACAAGTCCTGCCCTCCTGAGAAATACCCTGTCCATCCAAAGAAAACTGGCCAGAAAAAAGTTCACGATTTATTATCTCTGTTTGTGTCTTGTATTGATAGAATAAATGCAGGTGGTGATTTTAAAAAAGCATATATCTGCAAAGTTTATAGCTTTATTTATTTTTTTGTTATCGTGGTTCCCCCCCTCTGTAACCGTAACCCCTTGCTGCTGAAAAAAAAAGGCGATTTTCAAATCTTTTGATGTTTTTGTTGTATATAATGATCTGAAATGTAGACTTAATGAAGGTAATAAAAAGCTGGAGTTGGCTGGATGTCTTGCCCCAAGTATCTACTTGAATTTAAACCGTCAATGGAGAATGTGGAGCATGTTAAACAAAAGCTCATCTGTCCCACAGCCTAATATCATAATGACTACAATGGGCTATGTTTCTGTTCTAGCTCTCCTGTAGTAATCATATGTTGTATACCTTTGATTTTATTGATAGCTTGCTGTTGGTTGCATGCATCATACAAGTTCTACATTTCTTTACAAAAAAAATAAATAAATTCATTAAAAAAAATTCCACTGAGCCACAAATGAGATCTGACATAGGCCTACTCTGAATAGTTGCGAAACAATTTTAAAGTATTCCAGATGGATGTGACTGTCTTGAAATTGCCTAGATAGAGTGGTAGTTGGGTTTCATCCTCTCTTACCTTAACCATGCCTCTGAGTGTTGAACACTTTGCTCGTCTGCTGGACACACCTCTGTTGCGAACACTTCTAATACCTACCACTTCTCAGACTATTTGGTAAAATGAATGTCCTCTTCGGACGGTTTTGTTAGCTAGTTTCCTAACGTTTTCGAAACAAAACATTAGCTAATTTTACTGAGCTCAAACAGGTTTGCATTAGATCAAACTGATAATTGAGCATCCTCTGGTGGATCATAAGGCCACTGTTTTTTAATGGTCAAATGGAGCACTTTCAGCACCTAGTTTTTTATTTTTATTTGAAGGGGTTACCAGAGGTTCGAATGGATATTTGAACCTCAAAGAAAAAGCGACAGTCGTTGTGAATAGAAAGCCACAACAATAACTCTGACACAATCAGTTCAGTGAAGCCAACATTGTTAACTGTCAGAAATATACTCTAATGTATCAAAAATATCAGTATCTTTGAAGCGCCTTGAGATAATAATGTTGTGATTTGGTGCTATATACGGAAATTTAAGAGAAAAGCCATCATAAGAGTCACCAGTTGCTAATTTTCTGTCACTGAATCATTAACTAATTGTTTCATGTATATTTTTATAAGCATTAGTGTATTTAGTGGCCCTGTGATGGACTGGCAACCTGTCCAGGATGTAGCCTGCCTCTCGCCCAATGACAGCTGGGATAGCCCCCCCTCGGATGGATGGATGGATGAATAGTGTATTTAGTTTTTAACACACCTTGACATCTGTTTAGGTCTTTGTTACATTTTTATGCAGAAATCTGGATTTGTAAATTAACACAGCATTTCCCTCAAAGAGGCAGTGGAGTAGAAGGGGAAAGTGACATGAAAAGACTATAACTATAAATGTGCAGTTAAGCAAACCTGTTAATTAGGTGCTCTCAGCTACTTCTGCTGCTATTTAAGTTAACCATCAAGGTGTGGGAGCAGACATTTCTTGCATGGATCCTTCCAGCGCCCCTCTTTAAAAATTTGAATGAACCCTCGTGACCGTTTTTTAGCCAGCCACTCAGTGACACCCAGAATTGGTATGGCGAGAGTCAGTAGACAGCAGTTTAATCAGCGCTCACATATCAGCGACAGTAATGACATTCTTCGAGTGATACTGGAAATAATAAAAGAGAGCCTGTTGTTGTCATTTTTACGATCTATTTTTTCAGTTAGTCGTGACCATTTTATCTACAACATGTCAGAAAATTGTAATATTGTGATTATAATGTTCCTCAGCTGAAGTAGTTCTCTTGAAATCTTGTCTTTTATCTTTTGGTCCAAAATCCAATGATGTAAAATTTACTATAATGTAATAAATGACAAAAAAAAACCATAAAACTGTGTATGAGACGCAAGCACCAGCAGCACCACTCATTCAAATATCAAAATATTTGCTGATTTATTTATTCATTTTTTTGGTCAATCTTCTAACCGATCCATCTTTTAAACATTGCAGCTCTACGCTAAATTAAAACAGATTGCATCACAGCTGTTGGCTGAGGCTGCATGTTTACTGAACAGACCCGGGAATGGTGTCAATCTCTTCTTGGCAGGGGAGAAAGTAAGTGCGTTTCCCCAAAAAATGCTGAGCCATTTCTTTCAGAGTTGAGTGGGCTCATCCAAACTAGCTCATCCAAACACGTTTCAAAGCGAAAGGGTTAAGGCTCACAGTGGCCACAGTTATGAGTGGGGAGAGAAGGCTTCCCTAATAAAGAAGAAACGTGACACAGCAGATCCATGAAATGTTTTTGATCAGTCACTACTCAATGCTATGAAATACTATTGCACAAGACAAACAAAACAAAACAAAACACCCTGGAGTAGCTGCAAGGAGAAAAGCTGTGCATGCATGTGAAGGTCACTTTAAAGGTATCAGCTGCAATCACAAGTCATAAAGTGATACATTTGTATCAAAATTTTGATTCATTATTAAGTACGCACATGCAGTCTGATCTGAAGTTCTCAAAATGTACTCATCCAATGTTCTATTTAAACTCTCTGCTCATCTATGTATGTGTCTAACTGCCTCTGGCTATATGAAGCTCGGGGAGAATGAAGATGTTTCGAGGCAACAAAAGCTGAAGAGATACGGAGGCTAAAATAAAGGCAACAGTCCTTATCCTGCCAGCTGAGCCTTAGTAACTGTTACAGTTGTTTCATAAATCAACTTGCATGCAGATGCTCATAGCTAAATAAACACTCTCCTTTTCTCAAGGCTACAGGGGAGGATGAGGTTGAGGGAGTCAGAGGGTGATGGAGTTTGGAGGATAAACTTGGCTAAACTTTGACAGTGCACCAGAATCAGTCGCTATCCTGCTTTCCACCCCCTCTTTAATGATCCATATCAACCTGCTCCAAAACAGAGTACACTGCTTACAAAAAAGCAGTCCCTGAAGGAATATTTATCACAAAGTTAGCCATTTCTCTGAGTTTGCTGTTGTGTTTGAGGGGAGCTTGATTGATTGCAGCGTCCATGATAAAATAATCCAGTTATCCGTTTCTCACATCGCTGTGAAGGAATTTTGGCCCACACTTTACACTGTTGCTTCAGTTCATCGAGGTTTGCAGGCTTTTGTTTGAAGCCGAACCACAGAATTTCAAGTGGGTCGAGGTGTGGACTTCGACTGGGCCACTGCAACACCTGGATTTGTAGAGACGCTGCTGCACTTGGGATCATTGTCCTGTTGCATTTCCCAATTTCAGTCAAGCTTTAGCTGTCAGACAGATGGCCTCACATTTGACTCTAGAATACTTTGGTACACAGAGGAATTCATGTTTGACCCATTGACTGCAAGGTGTCCAGGTCCTGTGGCTGCAAAACAAGCCCAAATCATCACCCTTCCACCACTGTGCTTGACAGTTGGAATGAAGTGTTTGTGCTGATATGCTGTCTTTTTCTCCAAACATGGTGCTGTGCATTATGGCCAAACATGTCCACTTTGGTTTTATCTGTCCACAGAACATTGTTCCAGAAGTCTTGTGCTTTGTTCAGATGGTTTTCTCCTGGCTACCCTCCTAAACAAGTCATACTTGTTCAGTTTATTTCTAAGTGTACTGTAATGAAGTGTAACATGCTAACTGAGGCCTGTAGGCCTGTCTGAGATGTAGCTCTGGGGCTTTTTGCAGTTCCTCTGAGCATTATAAAGTCTGATGCTGGGGTGAACCTGCTCGGTTGTCAAGGATTGAATGTATGAAGGTTGAACGTCTTGAATGTTTTCCACTTGTAATTAATCTTTCTCAATGTAGAATAATGGATTCCAAATTATTTGGAAATGGCATTTACAGGCTGATGGGCAGCAACAATTCCTTCTCTGAGATCATTGCTGATTTAATAGTGGCATGGTGTAATAGGTCCAAGGGTTGTTTTTAACTGAGGTTAAATGTACCTCATTTTAAGACCTGGTAAGGACGAGATGATTTTACCCTGATAGGTAAAACCTCAGATTAGAAAGAGTGTGTGCATTCTTTTTCACTTGACTCGTGTTAATGATGTATGTTAATTGGAAACCATCAGTAATCTCAAACCAAGACCTAACCAACAACTTCTTCGGACCTTAAAGAGACCATTTGAATCAAAGAGCTTTTGGGGAGTCATATTCCGCATGCAGGATGCTTCTCTGTGATTGTATTTGAAGCATGGGTCTAACTTTTGGGAATGCTCTTTAAAATCAAATCAAGCTAGTGTTATAATGTAAATTTCTCTTGCAGTAATATAATTCCTCTAGCAAACATTGTAATATCTTTCTAACACGGTACAATCTGTGTTAGAAATTTGTTGACATGTTGATTGTTAAGTCCAAGCTGGACCATCTTGTGATTTTATGTTCCCTGCATCTGTCTGGTTGGCTGTTATCGTCCTAAGATCTTGTTCTGAAAGAATAAACACAAACTGAAATATGTGACGATCATCTATACCCTTTTCTCTGCTGTCTTTTTAAAAACCTTTTGGGAATTTTTAGCATTATTTCAGTTTATTGTAAAAAATCACAAAATATCTTTGCAAGATATCGATGGGACTGAATGAAGTATGCGCATGTGTGATATTTGATGATTTATTAAACCTGATCAAAGCAACAGTGTTGACACTGCATTGGTGTAGCTTTAGCTACAGTCTTAGCTCACAGATGTCAGAATACATGATAGACTGCTGTTTGGGGATCTAATGGTTCAACAGAATATAGTAAAAGTCAACCCAACGGAGACAGATCTGTGATTCCAGCAGTCAGCTCGGGACTGCATTTCAGAATTACTGACATAGCTAATTCTGTGCTCAGACATATTACTCTCTGCCTTACAAGTAGCCCGATACAGCTTTGGAAACGTGGGCCACTTTTCTGCCTCTTTTTCAAACGGTTTTATGTTGGCACTAAAAAACAGCAGGGTCTGTTCAAAAACATAGAATGGAAGAATGAAAAACTATGAAAACTTTGTGCTTTCTTTAAGGGTTACCATCACTCTGTATCCGTTGTGTCACCGGGCTGATTCCCATTCAGATGGTTGTACTGTATTCCACCTATTTAGATTATTAAGTTGTAATGGGGAAGTTTTCCTGGAAACGGACTGCATTGGCGAGACTCTTCCCTATTCTCACATCTCCTCTCACTTTTTTTCCCCCTCACATGGTAACTCACACAGAGGGCTTTGTGGTAGCAGAAGTAAGGCTGGGTACAGGGTTTCCAGGTGCTCAAAGCGACTGGAACACTGCAGACACGCATATATGCATGGGCATATGATCGGTCTACAGTAGTTTGCAGAGGTGTGGCTTATGGCAATTCTCCTGCAAAGTCTCTTCTTTAGATTGATCCAGATATATGCAAGGTAAAGACGCTCAGTCCGTGTGGTACATGTGTATATATATATATATATATATATATATGTATGTATTTGGGTAGCATGCTGTAGGCTGCAGAGAGTCCCACTGGATCCTTGTGGACTGTTGAGGATGAAGAAGTTTTTGTCACAAAGGCCTGTGAATTCCCTTTAACCCAGGAAGCTCTGCAGCTGCATGTGTATTATTTTACCTTTCAAGTAACAGCATTTTTCAAGGCACACCAACTTTGAAAAAAAAAAAGATAAACATGAGAGCGATGTCAGTAATTTACAATAAAAGCTGAAGGTTTAACCACTCAAATGATTCTTAGGTCATGTTTTGAGTTTCTGTCGAGGAAAGAGAAATAAAAAGTTTCAGTGCAAAGATTTGAGTTTTCCAGAAGACCTCAAGTGTTTTTTGAAGGTTGTTTGAAACAAAGCCTCAGGTCTGAACCAGTTAAAGACATGCATGCATTATGATCAAGAGTAAAACTGGCTTGTTTCTTGTTTCAGGTTAGCAGCTGTGATTACTAAGCAGAGTGTCAAGCCAGCAGAATTACTTAATCAAGTTGTCTGTTAGCGCAAAGAGGCCAACAGTGACATTGGTTGCCATGTCAGCCAGATGATATCTGTTTAAATTGAAACTATGAAAAAGTCCAAAACATCTGCAACCAAACACTGATTTCACTTTCTGAACTTACTTGTCAAACAAGTGGCGGTGACTTGCCAAAAATATATAATGAGTCCATATTAAATTCTGACAGTCACTTCTGTTCAGTGCCAGAACTTGAAAGGGAGAGAGAGAAAAAAACGGAAAAGTAAGAAATGATCTCCTGCTTTCAGATTTACAGCCATGGGGTCACCAGTGGAAGTGGGGCTGGAGCAGAGTGGTGCAGAACCCTCCTCCTCGTCTTTGACCTCCTCCGCCTTCCCTGCTCCACTGCTCCCACCCAATCTTTCCCTACATATGGGTCATACTGGGTCTGTGTGTCCATATAGGTGAATATGTTCTCTTTTCCAATGTGCATGTGGAAAAAGTGCTCACACCATTACCCTTTAAGTAAAGTCCCAACATAGAGGAACAATGCTGCATTTAAAGAAAAGGTCATACTTTTCAGCTTTAACTTATCCAGATGTGTCGCACCATAATGTAGATGTGTGTGTGTGTTAAAAGAGCACTAATTCACAACACATACTTTCTACTTTCATTGTTTATTTGCGATCCAACATTGGGTAGACTTTGGGTAGTTTGAGTCACTAGTTAGAAGTGTGGTTGCATTGCGAAGGCGTCTCAAAATGGTGTGGATACGTGTCGCTTCTTGACAGTATTTGAAATATTAAAATATAAACAAAGCAATGTGTATGAATAAAGCAAGTGTGTATTTGTTCCCACTCGTTTACCTGTGCTCCCCGTTGGAAGTCACAGCAGTCTCAGCCTGGGGAAGGCAGGATGTTTTTGATGAAGCTGTGGGCTTAATTTAGTCCCAGGCATTCTCAGTATCTGTCACCTAACTCCCAATGATCTCAACACACAGTGCAGGAGGTGTTAGTATGTGTGTGTGTTTTTAGCTCATGTTTATCCAGGGAGGATGGAATAGAAATTTAAGAAATGTGTACCAACATTTGCCGGTCCAATGTATGCCTGTTCTCCTTTTACCCCAAACAAAATCCGTAATATCAATCATAATAATTGCAGATGTACAACAGACGACTTTGATAGTGTCTTCATGAAACGATTTTCTTAAATAATTATTAATACTCACAATCGAAATAATCCAGTTACACCACCAAACGCGTGCACTGTTGATTTCTTCTTCGAAAGGCTCTAGATTGGTTATAGATTTTGCTTGACTAGTAAATAACCAAACAGGCGCAGGCAATGCCAGCAAACCAGCAAAAGCAAAAAGCGAAAACAGTGCCAACAACCTCTGCCAAAGACTTCAGCTTGCACCCAGTGTTCTCCTCTTACGGGTACACACAGATATTTTTCTGCCTACTTCATTGAATTACAGAATTGTTCTGTTTGTAAGGAAAACGTTTTTTTTTTCAACTCTTAAGAATTAGCAACGCTGTAAAGTAGCTACATACCATCTAAAGTAATTACATGATGCTGACTTTTTTTTTTTATCTCCAAGCCCATTCATTTGCTCATATGTGGTTTTTTTCAAAAACCCCTCAAGAGAACCCTGTGACGCTCCAAAACTCATAATTTTAATGTTGCATTTATTGAACATGCTCTGACTCGTCAAATGGCTGCACGGAGAGCAAAAAGGAAAGCTGTGTGGTCGTCACACATCCACAGTGAACGGAAAGAAAGGAAGACCACACAGCGGCACGGTCAGATCAGGTTTTCAGAGGCCATATTTAAAATCTGGGTCAGAGTCCAGGCCATAAACTCACTCTCACTTTTTCTCATTGCTCCCCCCCTCTGCACCTCACTTCACCTCCAGCGAGTCTCACACTATCTTTGACTTTTTCCTCTCTCTTTATCTCCTCACCCACCTCTCATATCCACTTTGTTTATTTCATTCACTAATTCAACCCTCTTTCTCACTTTTTTTCCTCTGGGCCGCCTTAACCATCCACACAGGCTTTGCCATCTGCCTCTGCTAAGATTTATGGGGAGCAAATTATGATTAAAATCAGAATAGCGTCATCAGTGCAAATGTATGTAAACATTTTTTAGAAGACTAAGTGATTTATATGCAGGCCCAGGGAGAGGAAGACTACTATATGAGTGTTAAAATAAGCCCATTAAATTTTAGTTTATAAATATGGATTAGCGATGATGTTCACCAATATTCTTAGAAATAGGCGTGATAAATTTTTATATATACTGGAATTGTTTGGGCGTGTTTAGCTTCGCTAACAGATGCTGTAGCTAGCTAGCAAGCTGGTTCAGCTAAGAAATTACAAGTTTGTTTCTGGTTCTGCAAAGATATTGAATTTGCAGTAAATATAGACTTACTGTTTTGCAGCTAATTTAAAGATCGTACAAAGAGATCTTTTTAGCTATACGTACTAGGCTAGCTACTACGCTTCATTTCCACATGCGTGCATTTATATCCAGGTCTACTGGAAGTGCATTATCGGAGTCCTGGTAATCTCTGATAGATGTGTGAAACTTCCCCCTCCGTTTTTTCCCCTCCAGAATCAGCCTAGAGTATGTTGGAAAAAGTGCGATTTATGGTACATTTCAAATAGAGATTGCACTACATGCCAGTAAGTTGGATCAGCAAAGTAACATAAAGGCTAACAAAGTATGACGTTGACTGACAAACGGATAACTATATTTTTTTAAACACATTGAAGTTCAAACTTCAGTAATGAAGGGAACCCGTGTAACTCATGGAGTATATGTTTCATTATGTCTTTTAACAATGACTTTCACAAAAATATAGTCCCATAATTGATCATTTCATCTAATTCCTGATCAGTTAACTGAACTCCTTTAATAGCCTGAATGTTCTTTTATTTCATTGCATTGCTGCTCAGAAAGGGAAAAAAAAGCCACAGACAGAGTCTGATATAAGAGGTGCCACATTGCTGCCTATTCTTTTAGGCCTGCCAAAGCCATAACAGTGTCTTTGCTGTCATTTATCATGTGAAAATGGCAAACACTGAACAAATCAAGTGGAATAAATGTCCATGCATCCATTTAGCTCTGTGATACTGAACCTATTGTAGAGCTAACATGGCTGCCAACAATAAGACATGATGACATTGTCCTGTTTTTCATGCCGGTGGCCTCCCAGTAAGGAGTTCTCTAGAATACTTCCTCAGCGTGACATGGAGACGGGCCCACAACCACCAGAGGAGCCGAGCTGAGCTGCAGAGCTGCTTTAGAGCCCTGGTGAGACCTGCCAGGCTCACAGCCCTCCCTGCCAGGGGCCTCAGCTCCCAGTCAGAGTGAGTTACAACCATGTTCCTGACGCACGCACACACACATTAGCACAGAAGCACACATCCAGCACCAACTTGTAGAAAACACGTAGTAGTGAACTATATGTGTTTAAAAAAAAATATATATATATATATACTTTACATGGGCATGTGTACAGCATGCTCATGCTCACATATTTGTGACAAATACAAACATACTCAAATGATGAAACTCGTAACAGCAAGTGTAGCTGTATTGGACTAGTTTATAGCCCATGGCATAGTCAAACATGTCTTCAACCTTTCTTTTCTACTTTTTAACCTAGAACTTCAGTGACCTCTTGAACACACACATCACATACCCCCACACTCATGGATATGGTATGTGCAAACAAAATAAATGTGCTCCGTGTGCTTGCACACACGCAGTAAAGTGAGCGTGTCCTTCAACAGGAGCTCTATCTGCCGGGGACAGTTTGAGATCAAGGTCTGGATCTGCTTTGGATCTGGATCTATCTGTCCGGGTAACCATGAAAAGTGGAAATGTTTGTGATCAAGTGTTTAACACATGGTGTGCTTTTTATGAGTAGGTGACAGAGGGGGGTGGTGGGGGTTCAGTACGAGCTTGTGTTATTAGGTCAGAGGAGAGCGCCAAGTAATACCTCACTAAGGTTCTACATGTTGAACTGCATGTAATCCAATCATTCGCGTACATATGATGAAAAAACTATTGCCCTTAGTGACTTATTGCGTTTGTGTAAACCCATGGAGGTGATTTACATGTTTATGTTATACTAGTTACATGACCTATGACTAGGACTATGACTTTAAACAATTTGATGATGTCATGACCTTGCAAATCAATTTATCTTAGAAATTAAAAAGTGACAGGGCATCAGGGTCTGTTCAAGCAAACCGTTTGTTTTTAGGATTTCCAACTGCAATGACTGAGGGCACTACTGGTTTTTATTATTTATTGCTGTTTGTATGAGGAAATCACTCAAAGAGCTCTGACTGCACTCCAGGGGTTTTTGGAAATCTGCTGGAATTTTTTTTCCTCCTATGACAACAAGAACTGGAACTTTCAGTGCCAACACTAGTTTGTTATTCCGAAATCTTTATGGTTGATCTGTGATTTAATTAGGCAACTGAAAGCTATTTTTAGGCTTGTGGATGGCAAATAAAGTACATGGTTGAGATGTGGGAAACTGCAACAATCTAGAGAACACGAAACTCATCTAGTGTACTTGTTGTTGTCTATTTACAGAATTTTGTTAAATATCGAGTATGTTGGTGCACTTAGGGGGGGGGGGGGGGGTAAGTATCTAATGGTTAGCCACACCTCTTGAATGTCTGGTCCGACTTACCATGTACAAGTTGCATTTTGGGTAATGTAGGCCTAGGCCTTGCTCTGAATTACCACACTAAAATCACATGCCATGACACCAAACTTCTACAGTAGAACAAATATGGTCTGTACTCACAAAACGATGCATTTGGAAGTTTGTACATAGTCCAGGAGTTTATTATTATCAACACAAGCCAAATAGCTTCTCTGCTGCTAAAGCTGCGTCGACGTCGCTTCCTTGATCTGGGAGCTTCAAAGTAAGATGAGGGTTGATCTACTACTGTAGACAACAAAGCAAGGCTGCTCAATTTCTCCATTGATAAAATAAATTCACAACTCTACAACATAAAAATTCATAAAAAATCATGTAGAATATTGCATATACTTTGTTTTTAGTGTGGTAATTTTGGAGATACTGCCAGGTTCCGTTAGCGCTTGTACTAAGCTATTCGGGATAACTCAGTAACTCAGCTGATGTTCAGCCAATATCGGAAAAACTTCGGGTGGGCTACTTGGCTGGATATCACGGTTCAAATGACCCTAGGGTGAATCTACTCCGAACCATCACTTTAAGGCCTCCCCTCCACACGAAAGGCTCAGTCTGGTGTGACTGGTCTGATGTCAAAAAATGGTGGTGTGTGAGGTAGCTGTGTTTAATGGTGATGCAGACAAGTGAAGAAAGAAAAGCCAAGACTCCAAATAAGCCATTTAAGTTAGTTGCTGGACAGATTAACTCACGTTGCTGTCAACTTTGGGCTTTGTAACTTTGCACACCTTTCTATACACAAAAATAAACCATGTGAGACACTGAAAGAATAGGAAAGCCATCAAAAGCATAAAATGGGCTCTTAAAAGTATATTAATTAGTATTAGGTGGCAAGAAACTAATTATATCATGTCCCAATCCGATCAGTGAGCATCAACAAGGGCCAACGAGGAGAACACCTACATATTTTCTGAATATATGCACAAACTGTATGTGTTTAGCTATCTGAATTATCTCATGTAATGCATTTAAATAAAGGACAACGTTTTCAGTCCCTCAAGTCATCATGCCTAAGCTGTATTTGAATTTTCATCAATCAAACGAGGAATGACTAACTGTTTTCTTATATGAATGTTTTTCACAGCAGTAATGTATTGTGTGTTTGCATGAGTAGCCATAGGGTTTGAGGAATGTTGATATGGTCCAGAGTTTAATAAAATAAAGCGTGGGTGTGGAGTAAGGTTCCCCTAGAGCAGAGTGAAGGTCTTAAAGTACTCAAAAGCCTTGACCCAGACCTTGTTCACCCACTCACAGGGACGCAGCACCTCCTCTCCAGTCCAGCAATGCTTTCACACTTTGGCTGTGCAGCAGAGAAACACACACTTGGTCAGATGCTGACAAAAAAAAAAAACGAGCACAACTAAGACGGGGAAAGAAAATGGCCTTCCATAACATGTACAAATACACACATAAACCACGGAACACACCCCTGTTGTCTTGTGTTGCTCGCCATGCAATGAGGAGCACATGACTTGAATCGGGTGTGGTGCATGATCTCTTATCGGACAAAAGCGTCCCACAGAGAGAACTGATGGGGGGAGACTGTGCCTCCCCGTCTGTCCCGTCGGCAGTCATGAGGTCTCCATCCCGTTCTCCACGCTGTGTCTCGTGGTTCCAAGTCCATAAAAAGCCAGAGTTTAAAAAAAAAAGAAAAAAATCCCCTGCTTTTAAAACATTCAGCCATGGTGGTGTGTTGTCAATAAATTAGCTGCTTACCCTGAGGAGGGAGACTCTAAATTGGTGCTGGAGGGTTCGGGGGACTTCAACTTTTTCAAGAATTAACCAAATGAATTGTTTGCTGGTGTCCTAAAAATGTCACACCTAGAGGGCCTGAAGATTCTATTTGAGAATGGTTGGTTTGTAGGCCATTCGACCCCAATGCTTCAACATCCTGAAGCAGTTCCGTCAGTGAACGGTTGTATCTTGTTTAATCTCATTAACTGATCTCTTGAAAGGGTTTTGCAGTTATACTGGCAAAAATACAAGTAGTCTGTTATGCTTGTCATATCTTAGTATAGTATGTATTGTTTCTCACACTTCATCATATATTTGATCCAGTGACAAGTCATAGTGTTGCTTGCTATGCACATGTTGTTAAAGTTCTCCACTTCCTTCACTGACCATTAATGCAAATAATTCAACAACCAGGAGAGCTGGGAGTGGTAAACTTAAACTGAGCAGAAATGCATGTGGATACATGTGTTTCTGCGCAATTCCATCACAGGGTACAGCCGCTGGGAGGCAATGCCCAAGGGCAGCTGGCCACAGTCCAGAGAGGGCTGTTTAAGTTAGAGCAATGTTCACTTACACAAGGTCACATGGTCCATTCAGTCGAGATGTGAAAAGGGCCAATTGTCTGAAGTGGCGCTGATGGCTGCATAAAAATCAAGTGAAGAAGCTTTTAATTGCAGGCCTATATGTGATGGCCATGCCTAATGGTGGGGTGAATCACAGACCTAAA
The DNA here is from genome assembly GCF_027942865.1 of Odontesthes bonariensis. Lineage (NCBI taxonomy): Eukaryota > Metazoa > Chordata > Actinopteri > Atheriniformes > Atherinopsidae > Odontesthes > Odontesthes bonariensis. The sequence continues at coordinate 6,325,577 of NC_134509.1, forward strand.
AGATGAATGGAGGGACCTAAAGCAGATGCAAGTACAGATGACTGCAAACACGGATCTTCTCACGTTCTGGCTGCAATCAAGAATTGCTGATTTTATGAACAGGGATTACAAGGTAATAGTAGAGTGATATAAAATAAGGTTTGTCAAGATGTTTTATTGTTGAATTGTGTACATGAATTGCATGTAACATGCTGAATAAATTCTGTTTAAGATGATGCAAACTGTGTTCCTGTCTGTGTGCAGAACCCTAACCCTCTGAATTTAATTCAACATGCAAAATAATTCTCATATATTTTTGGCATATATTTTTTTTACTTGAGACTACCTTTAGCTATTGGATATTAGATCTGTATCTCTAGTGAGAATGACACCAGTATCTAATCTATGGGACAAAAAAAATACAGAAAAAAAAAACAAGAGTGCTCATCAGTCTTAAAATGTATAGATGCAAAAATCCCACCTGAAAGCAAAGCCTTTTGTGTTTTGGCTGATGCACACTTTCACAGCCAAATATGGGCTGAACAATTTGTAATGCGTTCCTAATAGATACTGTAGGTAAAGTATGAATCACTCATTTGGGAAAGTGTGGTTCACATGAGGTTAGAGCGTTCTTTGTTTTTCCAAAAAATCTGCTCAAGTAGAAAACAGCACCACTGTTGGATTCCTTTTACATGCCTCACTGTTTACCATTTGTGTCCCAGTAATATCACATGTTCAGTCAACTGTTTGGCAGTGGATTAAACGGGCTGATTTTAAAGATACAAAGCCAAGAAAGTTTATTTAAATCGTAATGTCATAACCACGCAGTTTATGTACTAAGAACAAGCTGAGGTGTGCAGCTTTATTCGGGGTTGGCACACATGGTGCACACACACCTGTGCACAGCAGTGTGCACGTCCTTGCTGCACGTCCTTGGCACAACGGGCCCAAAATAAGTTTAAAGAAAGTTTTAAGACGAAAAAAAAACAAGTTTTTCTAGGTACAGTTAAATGCTTGAATGATGGTAAAGGCAAACTGTTTGGGAATGTTTTGTTTTAGAATAAAAAATTGATCATAAAGTGATACTTTTTTTTCAAACACATCAGGCACTCAAGGTAAGATAATTTATTAAAGATGGTTAAAAAATTTATTTTATTTGAGCAGGCCCGAGTAGACCTTTATGTTTTGCATTTCCCTTGCTGAAAAGGTTGAACATATCTAACAACACAAGGGGGATTTACAGTATAACACATTCATATGCACACAGAGTCATATAAGGAGGAAGCACGAAGCTTCCCTGGTTCTCGAGAAGAGAGCGCACGTTATCACGCATCAACTGCTATGAAAATCAGGGTGGTTAGGCCTCCATTCTCTATGCAAAGTGATGGCTAAAGAGACAGTCCCCTCAACTTAGTAGGAAGAAATGTATAAACGATCTAACTAACCTTGTTTCGCTCAGATATGAATGACTCACAGACCAGCACTGGAATAATGAGTCAAACATTCCATGCATGTAAAATAAACTGCTCTTTTGCACAAATGTCTGATACGACATGGAATGTTACGAGCGGCGGTTTGCCAATGAGCTACTGTCACTTTAAAGAAAAAAGCTTTTCTCTCTTAGACAAAGGAATGATACCAATATGGCAACTTGAAATGTTTTAAAACAGGCCCTATTTAATAGTAGCACTTTTCCGTACCTTATCTGGTATGCGCTGATATCACTATTAGTCATGTCTGAAGAATCTGTGGCGAGTGTTTGTGTGGGTCTCGTTCTCAAGGCACAGTATGGCAAACCACAAAATTCCTTTAACCCCCCCCACTCCCAACCAAATTATTAACTACTCCAGACAAAGGGAAAAGTAAACTGCTTGGAAATGAGTGGAATAAAGGGCTGATGGATACGTGCAGAGTATTGGCAGGTTGAATCATCTTCCTGAGTATTAAACAATTTAACAAATCGTTCCCATTTCAGAAGCTACCTTCACCCATTTATTACTAGATGCTCTTATGAAACTCTTAGCTCAACAAAACTTTGTGGCAGCACATATTCAACAAATTCAAGGGGGGGAAAGGATATTTTACCTGTCAACTATTGCAATTAAAAAAAAACATGTTTAAAAGCAATTTAACTGTGGGAGGTTGATGACAAGAATTACCCAAAAAAGTGCCAAGCATTTCCAGGACTATCCATAATGCCCATATGCCTGAGCCAGCCAATCAAGAAGCCTGGCCGTTAGCCTACAGCCTGTGATCCACACCCTGGAGCTGCACTGGAGGAACTGCTCACAGAATCCAGCGGGAACAGTTTAGAATGTGCAAACATACCGACACGCCTTATCTGTGCTGCATCTCTGCTAGATACTACACAGATACATAGACATGTGCAGATAAAACAGCAAATGTTTTAAGCTGGAGGTACCCAAGCCAACAAACTTTTAACACAATTCCTCAAATCCTATATTTAGGTACATTTAGTTATTGTGAACTCGTTGTTTGAAGCAAACTAAATGCAGTTATGGGGCAAAAACATCTGCAGTAACTCGTGTTTATCATCGGTAAACACGCACAGCTGCTAGCGTCCAGTGTAGCTAGTGAACAATGCTGGCAGCTGCACACCTCCAGCACAAGGGACACATTAAGAGAAATAGTAGGAGGAACTGGCCCACTCTCGGCACACCAATCTATTTGTGTATGTGTGTGCAAGTATTAAATGTAAAATGTCCTCACTCTGAGAGCAGGAGAAAATCTTACTGCAAGTCACATAGACTGCTACATGTCTGCAAAGTCAAACAGTACTGAATCAGCTTCAACTGGATTTCTTTTTTTAATATAAAGCAACAGTTTGAGAGCAAAATGTCTCACCATTCAGTTCTGCTTTAATTTCCTGTTCAGTTCAAGTTTGAAGTTGCTACACATGCACTGTTTGTGCTTTAGGTTTTATCGAACAAAGTTGATTTAAAAGTGGCAAGCATGGTGTCTTAGAAAGCTTTTGCTTGCATTAGTCAAGTCCCATGGGAAGAGATGATGTTTCAGGTGCAAACAGAGAGAAACGCATGCACATTTACTGGCACATATTACATTGCCTAACCAGTTGATCAGGCTCTTTCTCAAAGGTCCTCAATGCATATTCCACTTTGGGCTGTTTCTGTTTACAGTAGAAATTCTCACTAATAGCTTGTCAGTCTGAAGCTAAAATACGTTTATTCAAAATAGCTATAAAATGGCAATATTGCAGGTTTCAAATATGTGCAACCTTGTGCAAATGAGCACTGAAGTGACCTTGAATAGTGAGCTGGGATTTGTTATAAAATAAACAAAACGTGACTTTTTTTGCTTTTTTGAAAGACGGTGATGTGGGTGAAATGCTGAACTGACTGACAATGAACATCAGAGTTTGTCGGTTTTGCAAGAGTAAGATATCTCGAGTTACAGCAGCGATCCCTACGGCCTATAGCGACACATGACTCCAGCACAGCACTTAGTCAGTGGTATGGGTGGCCATGAATGCGCACATACAAAAACGTTTGCAGATAAACAAGAGAACCTCCCTCTTAGCAAACCTTCTTTTTCCCAATGGCAGTAGTGAAGAGCAGACGGTTTTGCCATCCCTCTCCCAAAATAGCCACCCGTTAGCACAGCCAGGTCAGATGGTTTTGAAACATCTTTAGCAAATGGTACTGGAGGATAGGCGTGGAGGGGGCAACAAGTGCTTGATCACCTCTCGAAGAGCTACAGGGTCGTAGTCACGGGTAGGCCACATTTGGAAGTTTCTTACATACTTGGATGACAATGAATGCAGTGGAGCAAAGGGGATGCTGAAGAAAAACTCAATGTCAATGTAACTTGGTTTCATCTTTATGTATGAAATTCAAAACTCTCTTCTGTCTTAAAAACAGCATTCAGTCTTCAGGCTCTGTCTTGCCGTTGTTACATTGACTCATCTTCTTTGCTGAACTGTGACCTGCTCTCATTTGCAGTGGTCTGAAACTCATGAGAAATCGTGTTACCTAAAAGACCATCTAAACCGACCTGTTCTCAATCCCAACTTGTCATATACAGAAACTTTATAAGTATCTACTGGCATCCCATTATAATGCACCGATCATACTTTTAGCATATTTTTTTTAACTTGCAAGAAAGTCTGACAGATTTTCCAAATGTTATTTGCTGGAGTCGTCACTGTTGCTGGATGATGGCAATCCAGAAAATGCAAAAGACATGTTTTGCAAAAGGGATATGTGTGCATTCAAACATGCCATTATCATCAAAGTTTGTATGTTAATCCAAACCATGACATTTACCTAAACCAAACCAGACTGTTTAGATGCCTGCACCTAAAAAGGAAGTCTACTAAAAAAAAGTCTCCTGTTAGACTTTAATTCACATCCAATCCAGTTTTCTGGATGAAAGCTGTGTTTTATGTTTTCACCACCCCTCCAACCTTCACAAGTGGCATTAAAATGTGCCTGGCATTGGTGGAAACTAAGACAAGAAGATCAAAAAGGACCATCCATTATATCCATTATAGCGAGGAAACGTAGTGGACTGCCAGGGTCAGCCCTGTATGGAGATCAAATGGCTTGGGTTAAGCCAATCTATTATTATAATTATACTCATAAAAACATTGCTATGAATAATAGATTGCATTTCAGCCAATACAATGTCCCAAATGCAACAAGTCTTTCAACTGACATGGTCATAAAAATAATTTGTTTATACCCCTGAATATGGCTCATTATGGCATTCTATAAAGTACCACTCCTACAAGCAGCAGAAGTTAAAAGGAGCTCATTTCAGTGTTTTTTTAAAAATCCAAGCAGACGTCATATTACTTTTTAGAAATGACACAAAGTTCTCATAAAGAGGAAGGAAGGGACGCTGGTAGAGCAGCCAGGCACTGCGCTTTCCACCATGGTGCGGTGTGGGATGTGAAATCGAGATCAACAAAGTTGTGTCAATAACACAACATGTTACTAAAGCAATTCCTGGTTGGTTTAGATATAAGTTAGGGTGAGAAAACGATCATGGTTAGCTCTAAAATACATTACCATTACCACACAATTAGCATGTAACGTCACCATCATGGACAACATTTCATTGGCTGCCTTGATTATAAGTAAACACAACACATTATGACAAAACATCTTCCTTTCCTAGTTGACTTTAGAAATTAGCATCACTTGGATAGGATTAGGATTCAAAACTTCTTGGGTACGGGTAGAAGAATTGTGGTCAAGGCTAAAACGCCCTTCTTTTTACAGCATGACTGTACCGTCATGGATGCCAATTTAACCCTTCACAAACATTTGCTCTCACCACCACTACAGGTTGCAGGTTCCCTGAACATAATAATGTATCTGCCTGCATGAACAAATGCCACATGGGCACGTTTAAGGGAGAACAATCTCCTTGAATGTTACTCAGTGGTACCTTAAAATATTACACCTCGTATGACATCAGTAAATATGTAATTATTAAACTAATTGTAGTAGCAGAAAATGTAAGGGAAAATGTGAGGCTAATCACTTTTCAGTATCCTGAGATACTGCATGTTTTCACAAAGTAATCAAAACAAAGGTAACGTTACCAGAACATTAACTTGACACAATTTGCAAGACCATTCCCTAGCAGCAGATAGCAATCAAATGCACGTCTGTCTTGACTGATGTTACACCAGTATTACTTTTAGACATGCCAGCTCACATAATCTGTTAGCTAAAAGCTAAAATGATCTCGAGCCAAGCAAACCAGAAGCTAGATCCACTCTTGATTCTCTGTGTGTGTATTTCACAGGCAGGCATTCAGTTTATTGATTCATCAGAGAAGCAGGCCGAAGCTTGACATAGCAACAGAACATGCAGTCTCCTAATGACTTAACCACATCACCACTCTTTCTCCTCTGTGCCGTTCACCCTCCCTTCATCTCTCCCTTCAGGCACCAACTGGGGCTAGAACATGGTGAGTCACGTTGGAACAAAAAGCTCCATTCAAAGCACACACTCACACGGAGACATACACACAAACTCCTGATCAACTCTAGCCAGCCTGTCTTTTAATAAAAACTCCTTCTCCTCTTCAGTAACCTCCCCCAATCTCCAAGGCGAACTGGATCACCATGGCCGCGGAGAGACCAGATCAAGCCAATCCAACTGCCAGGCAGGGATCAAGTCACTGTGTTGGTGCAGCTCCCAGAAACCACCAGAAGCCAAACCCCCAGAGGTCTTCCCACCACATCACACGGTGTGCTGCCTGGGCACATGTGTGTGTGTGTGTGTGTGTGTGTGTGTGTGTGAGTATGTGAGAGAGAGAAAGAAAGGAAAATAAAAGAAAGCAGGATTAAAAGATAAAACCATATGAGCAAACCAAATTTATTTTGAAGTACTGTGACTTCCTTCCTCAAACAAGGCCTCAGTTGCCTTTTCAGTCCCACATGACACATCATCACGATCCCCTGCTGGCCTTTTCACAAGCCTATCCTCTGGTCAAGGGTTATTTAACAATTTTATTGGATCATTTGGACAGTCTTGAGAAATGTTCAGTCGAGCAACTGTAACACACCAAACTTTGCAATAAAGGCCAAGTCGGCTGAGTCCTTTTATTTTTTTCCTTTGGCAGTATTTGACTAGCAAACCTAAAATAAACTTGTGATTGGTGGATATGTTTCCTCTGTTTTGATAATTCTATTAGTTCTTTTTTTTTTAAATTCTGTGTTTAATCCCTTCTTCAACTGTTGTACAACCATCTGAAATCTGCCAACTCAGCAGACAAAACAAGTTTCTGTGTGGAAAAGTAGAGACTTGTTACCTTTATTCCAGCAAAGCACAAAGACTACATTTGTATTTGCAAGTCAAAACTTTTTGTCAAAAATAACACAACTAGATATTACCTGTAGATAATACATTCAGTCAGATGTTAAAGTGTTATTTTTGCAAATTGGCACATTTCATTGTTTTATATTAAAGTAATACTATGTAACTTCTCAAAAAGCCCATTATGGAGCTCCCCCTACAGGCTTGGAGGTAATGTACGGTTAAGACACTGTCGTAAATCTCTTTCTCTTCCTTGCTTCATCAGTCAACGTCTTCTTCTGTTTCTTCGGTGCCTCTTCCATGATGATCGTACTGAAAATGTTGCGCTAGCTTAGCCTTATACCTGGGAGCATGAGAGGGGTCTATTTGTTTTTGCGGTAGGTGTGCCAGAAAGTAAGTCGAAGTACTTCCGCTCAGCTTCCGGGCCGCTCCAGCAAAGTCACATAGCGCAGTTATTCCAACTTAGACCCCCGAAGGGCATAGGAGACAGGCCAATCGTAATATTAAAACTCATTCTAGCCGCACAATTTTTTTCAAACTGTTATTTTAAGGTAGAAATGTTACATAGTATTGCTTTAAAAGACGAGGCACGCGATTCTCCAAGGCTGACAGTCAAATGAACACCATTTGCCTGCCCTTGCTAGGCATTCAAATATCCTTTCATGTGGTTCTTTCGGTTTATCGGAAACCAATGTATAGTTTATGCTGTCTTAGGTGGATAGATGGACGCAACACAAGTATCTTCTGTGGTTTTGTTTTGCTGTATAAAATTTTAGTCAAGTACAACTTTTTGTATTATTTCCTGTTAAAAAAAAAAGAAGTAAAAATTCATGAACACTCAGGAGTGAATCAGTAGGGCTCCATTAAAATCTCTTTTTGTATTTGGAAGCATATTAAGGGTAAACTGTTTTATACCATATTTTTTAAGGAGCTCCTCTCAAGTTGTTTTCATTGCTTGTAACTAACAACTGGGACTGTGAATAGTTTCTTCTCCAATGTCATAAGAAGTGATTATATCGTTAGTCCCTCCCACGTCTTGGTTTTAACTTCAGTGAGACAGACACAACATTGTGAACAATTCATATTTTTCTTATTTGTCCTTTCAAACTCGTGTTTTTACATTAACAATGTACAAACATACATAAAAGGGAAAGGAACCCAAACGCAACACGAGAGAATAAAATAAATGGGAGAAAACAGCCGTTACAACAATGATACAACAGCGACATTGTGACAGCAAGGTTGTGCCACCAAAGTTCATAAATCAAGTTAGGATTGACACCCACTGGAGTAAAGAGGAAAGATAATATCTTGTGTGTGAGGGGTGATACTGCACAGAGCTTGCAGTGGCCCCCACATTCTCCCTAAGGTCCCGAGTGTTGGCTTTAAACAGATGCAGTTTCTACATTTGTATGACAGACAACATCTCAGGAGGCCAAATTCAGCAGAATGACACATACCACACTAAGAGGATCATGACTGGAAAATGGAGCTTAGATTAACTTTTAAGTCATGGAGCAAATACATGACATTGTATTGAACTAATATATAACGTGTGTAACAGGACAACAGTAGACCGAAGCTCTGCTGATACCTCCGAACCTAAATCAATGCTCCAGATAAAAGTAGTGAAACAGTTTACACATTTCGAAACTAAATCTGGAGCAGGCAGTAGATGTTAGTGGAGAGGGTGAGCACTTATCATGGACTCAAAACTTTGATAGTATATTGATAGAGCATAAAAAAAGGTTCTGAATTCATAAGCTTTAACAACCCCAGCTATGTGTTCAAGTTTGAATTAACGGCTGGGGCATATGGGACTATAAATAGAAACAAAAGGCAGTTTAGAAGTGGTTTTGATCTAGGTCAGTATCTGCAAAGAACCGGAACCAGTAAAACCATTTGAACTATTTCAACTCTTAACTTAAGCTCTGAAAATGGGAAAGTCACTATATTCAGCCTCTAGTTCAGAGATAAATAGCTGCATGTGGACACAGACCCGATAGAAGTAGTCTAAATGTGTACTAGAACACTTACACTAGTCGACATCTGTTAAATTTGTTTAACTGAAGCCTGTTATTACCTCAGATTAACTTTTGAATTCATTTTTGCATAGAAAAAACACTGGATAAAGTACATGGGGTTAAAGTAGAAATATACTGAAGCTGTACTTGAGTAAATAGTTCATTTCTGCTACTGTTTACAGTACATGGCAAGGGAGTCAATGTTCTGTCATACCTATATGAGAAAAAGCTTGAAGAGATACAGCAGTTTAATAAATGAAGTTAATGAGAATGTAAAGAAAACAACATGAGTCACTTCGGTTTGATGATTAATGCAGCCCTACAGCTGCATCTACTTGCAAATAAAATGATTTCACTCATTTCAATTCCTGCAGTGCTCTTCTTGATGGGTTGCTTAAACTAATTCTCCAATGATCTCTTAAGATACTGGGACTTGTTTATCATGACAACAGTATAAAGCATGCTTTCTCAAGGCATTGTGCCAATATTCACACTAACAGTCTACATAGGAGGAATCTCTTTGCAGGCCACAGAGTCTGAGTCACACATTAGTGTGGGTGCCATGTTTAGACTGTGATAATAAGTTAATAAAGGGGCAGTTCACCCTCAGCTTTATGGTGTTTTAATCTCCCAATTATCTGTACGTTGACCTTCTCTATGGTTCAAAGATTCCCGAACAAACATTGGCTGCCTTCGTTTTCTGAGCTGGAAGTCTTGCGGCTGGGTGCTAAAAGATGTTCATTAACTTGACTTTTGAATAAAACTGGGCAATTTATCTTCTGCTGCTTTATCTTATAAAAGCCAGTTCACGCAGGCCCAAAAAGAATTAAATGAGGCACAGAGTAAAGGTAAGAGGCCTCTCAAAGAAGTGCCTCCTGCTTTATCTAACAGTTGAGCTAATTTGCCTGAAAAAGCTTCTTTCCGTGCATGATTGTTCTCTGCTGGCATCGGGGTCAAGATCCCAGTCAAAAACCAAGTCGATTATTCAGCACATTTGCTTTGAAATTGTGCGTGTGATGGCTGGAGGGCACGAGTTATCCCTGAGGGAAACCGTCTACCTCGGACATACTTGGCATTTATCCAAACACACAGACAGACTTTCCATTTATGACAATCATTCCAGCAGTGAAACCGTCTCTGCGTGTTCTTTGGCCATATGAAACACTTGAAAAAAATAATAATAATAATTCTTACATATGCCAGAAATTTCACATAAACAGACTTTTTTTTTATTTTTATGAAAGAGCATTTCAGTAAGGTTTTGATGCCACGCAGATCATCTTTTCTTTCATGCGTATTAGTGTTGTGACTCAAGAGCTATTTCAAAAATTTAACTCAGTGAGCAGTGGAAGCACAGCCAAACATGTATTTACACTGGATAAATCTCTGTGCATGCCCAGCCGCACACTTATGATCTCAGGTTAAAAAGTTATAGACCTGAATAGCGTGCCTGTACATTTGAGTTCATTGTGTTTCTTGCCCGGGGTGACTAACCTTTACAGTTTGTAGCTCTTAGAAATCAAATATTCAATAAGCAGGAGATCTTAGTAAGATTCTGGTTTCATGCTGTCGCTGGAATAGAAATATATCTGCTACGAGTGTGTACTCTTAAGAAACACAATCCAGATGTTCCTGTTTGAACTACAACTTTGGCCTGCTGATGTGCTCACAATGACAGTGCCAGGAGGCTTACCATGTTCATGTTCACACATATGCTGATTAGAAGCGAATGAAATACACATGAGGCCGATGGGGAGTTTAGTAATTTTTCTCTCAGGAGATCAGTAAATCTTTAACAATTCATCTGCAATAGATGTGACACATCTCGCTTAGAATCCTTTGTGGTTTTGTTGGAAGTCTGTACGTTCCACTGAAATCCACTCCACCAGTGGAAGTAGAACAGGCAGAAGGTGACGTAGTTACCATGTTCAATAGTGAGAGAGCCTCATAGAGACCAGGGATACATAAAACAAACAATTAAAAAAACCTAAAAAAAACGTGTCTTTAATCTATAATCCACCTTTTTGATATTTGGTCCACACAGAGAGGCCCCAGCCGAGATACAAACCAGGCGATGGTATTAACCAAAATACCACTGTGCGGTCTATCCCACATCAGTCAAGCCCTTTATACCATTTTAACACCAAAATTAGCGTGTTTAAACAGGTTTCTAAAATGCAGGTATAGCCTTTCCCACTGCATGCAGGGGGAGCTTTATAATTTGCGCTCTGAAGACTACAACTTGCCAGTATAGCTCTACCAGAAGGCAGGCGTGTCACTACCACAACATGAAGCTGATGGCCGCACACAACATCCTGCGGACTGTGTGTCTCATGGTCATAATTCTGATATAATTGGGCTTGCTCACAATGTTTGACTGGACCTTAGTCACACTGTGGGTGGAACAGAGAAAAAGCTTCCGGTTGTCTTGACGAGGGGAAGAAAAAGATCCTTCTCATCTCTTTTTGTCTGACAGTTGTTGCCGTTAGTTTTTGTGTGTCGGTACATTTTCATTCATTCATCAACCACTTCTGTAAACAAGGGACCTCACACAAGTCTCTTAAAAGCCCCTTATAATTATAGTCAGAAATGTCGTCTTGCCAAATTGACCCCTTTTGTGAATGGCTTGATAGAGTTTTCCAGATAAGAAGTCTGGACAAATATAATATTTGAACCCACTGCACACAGATGGTTTAATATGTCCATATTAACACTTAGCTTTACTGTGTATTAGTCGGTAAACGTGTGCATTTTTGTTGCCCCGACCGCAAAATCCTCTGTGAAAATGAACGTGTACACCTGGATGTTATGCTCCCATTGCTGCTGCCCTGGAGCCTATTAAAACCCACATCTACTGCAGGGTCATTTGAGCCGGGACAGAAGGACTTGTCAAACCCTTTCATGTCGCACACAAGAGCCAGATGTTTGCAGGTGTTGGCAGCTTTTTTGACCAGTGGCAAAAAGGTCTTTAGTTTGGTTACACTGTCAAGCATCAGCATGGATTCAATACTTTCACCTGATGGCAGAGAAGTGTTGCTTCAGTCTGACTTTGCCGTCTGGAATAAGCATCAGAACACAAATAAGTAAAAAGGACGGCACTTTTTTTTTTACAGGCGATTTAATTAAGAAAATCTGAACATCCGTGTGTTCAGCCTTAGTTACCATGGTGAACAAGCCTGTTTTAAAAGAGGGCCATCTTTGGGACTCTGACTTCTTTGCCTCTGTCTTTGGACTGCAACATTAAAAGCGGACTTCCAACAATGCTGACGTGTTGTTCTTGAGCTATTTCAGCTCAAAACTAAAAGGTTGGCCAATCAACCGGCAGACAGACTGACATTCCAACACTGCCATCCCCGAAGGCCGTTTCAATAGCATTGCTCAAAAGACATCACAGCGAGCTGTAAAAGAAGCTTAGAGTTTGAACCACTGTTGCACAAAGCTGCACACAGTATAAAGGCAGGTCAGTACAGCATTAATAATGCCGGGGATCAGCTGTCCCTTGAGGAGTCCACGGGGCTGACTGTTCATATTTTCAGCATGGTTTTTCTTATAAATCCAGACAAATTTTTCAGACTTATCTGCTGCATTAGTTGCATCATGTGGAGTACTGTACTCTGAATGATGCAACTCTCTCTCAAACTGAGCAAAAATTACATATTAACAGACTCACTCAGAGCAGGGACACAGGAAGGCTTAAAAAGAAAAACTGTATATATTAGTAATCATTATCTCAAAATATTTGAGAGGGACATTTAAATCTTCCTTCATCTCTAAATTGGGTATTGACCCAGATATAGAACAAAATGCCGTAGGCAGCCATGTAGACCGACACCACACTGTACAGCGTGGGACTGACTGTCAGATTCGGGTGTGGTGAAAACAGCCGTGATGGAAGGTGCTAATAAGAAAGAGGAGAGCTTCAAAATCAAAGATGACTCAGTGTCATAGCTGAGAGAGAATCTCACTCTAAAGGGTGGGGACGACAACCTGTCTCCCCACGGCAGCCTTTCATTCTTCCGATTCCCCCTTGGCACACTTAAATAGTCTGATGAGACCAGAGGCTGATAACTTTACCAAACCCTAGATGAGTATAAGCCCACACCAGCCTAGTGTGAGTCACAAAGGAATTTCCCGTACAGATTTTTCACCAAAGACGGTTATTCATACTTTCAACTTCCTGTTGGAGATGTGGAGAAGCAATTCAGGTCATGTGCACCGGTGCCTGCAAGTGTGAGCTTTACTGCATGCACAGCTTTATCAACTTTAAGACTTTTTTCTTTTTGAATGATCGTGGAGCTTGATTTTCGAGTCAGGCCAGTAATAACTGATATAATAGATTTTTTTCTATTATCATCAATGATATCTCATATTGCTAGAATGGTTCTTTCGGCTTATTCCACTAAACATGCCCCTTACATTTTTTTCCCCAAACTGTCCTAAGAAAGTCCATACAGAACCAACATGTTAGTTGTACCAAATCAATGTGCAGTCTGATTGACAAGACAGCCTGTGAGCGCGTGTGTGTGTGTGTGTGTGTGTCCTCTTGTCTGCCTAAAGGATGGTCAGGACAGATGACTGGAATGGAGAGAGAGGAGAGACCTGCAGCTGTAGGATTGTAATTTATTTTTACTTTTTCTACTAATATGAGGAGAAGGATATAAGAATCGGAGTGTGTGTTCTTGAAAGGGTTAGAGAAGAAGCTGGAGTCTAAGATGCATCAGCGGTGTGAAACTGTGTGTGTGATTACAGGCTGCAGGGCAAAGAGTTACGGTGGTATTTGATGCAGGTTTCAGTGGCAGGCTTCAAACTAACTGTCACACAGCTTCTGTTTAAGGATCACATACACACAAAGACACACACGTATTAGCTAGCCTGCAACACACGCCGATGCATGCATGCACACCCACGTGGACACACACACACACACACACACACACACACACACACACACACACACACACACTGTTTAAGTCTCCGTTGCATCTCCAAATAACAGTGCTCACCACATAAACTCCTCTGAGTCTGCAGAGTTGTGGGACAAACTTATAATCCCTGGAGACCAACAACAAAGAAAAAATAATTGGAATCATCACTCTTGGAGGACGTGCACTCAGCTGTCCAATCTTGCAGAAGAAAAAAAAAAGAAGTCACAGATATGACACAAAACTATTATATTATATATTATAAACATACCTCAAAAATATCAAATTAATATTGTTTTTTGCGGTCAAGTATAAGAAAAAATTATGAAAACACTATCACCAGGGAAAAAAAGGAATCAATCAGGCATCACCTCATATAATAGATATGCAGTCAGTCTGCAGTTAGAAAGTTTGCAGGGCTTAACAAAATGTTGCATCTGGCTAACTGACAGGAAACATCACCAGAACAAGAGAGCTGACAGAAAATACGACAATAAAACTCCTTCAAGAAGGTTATTCATCTCCACGTATGGCTAAAGATGTCGGTTGTTCCAGGTCGGCTGTGTCAAGAATTTGAAGCAAGTACAAACAAAAGGGGAAGGTTCTAAAAGGGAAACATACAGGTCGACCAAGGAAGACATCAAAGCGTCAGGACAGACAAATCAAAGCAACATGCCTGAAAATGGAAAAATGTGCACAAACCAAACCAATGGCATCAAAACTGGCCTGTGAAAAGGCTCCATATTGCAAAGCTGATCTGCCAACTGCTACATGAGAAAGTTGGGACCTGATTGATGAAGAATATTGTCTTTCATCAGATAAGTGCCTTAAATAATTCAAGCTGTCATAAAAGCAATAAGAGCTGCAACAAAGTACTACATTTTACTTCTTTTTTTTTTACTTTTCTTTTAATCACAAGCTGTATTTCAATTTTTAGGCAGAAATATTTTTTCTTTTAAGTCAGAATGTTCAGCTGTCAATCAAAACATTTGATTTCTATCTTCAAAGTAAAACAGCCGAAAGAACATCCTCCAAGAGCGGTGATTCCATGTTTTTTGCCCGGAGTTTAACATGCCGACACATGCGGCAAACGTGCACGCTGACATACTGCGGCACATATGCATAGACACACACTTATAGCACTCACTTCTATACAGTTGTGTGTATATCTACATACACTCAGGAGTGCAAAGTAAATAGATAACAGAGCGAGCGCATTCTCTTCGTCACGGACACACAGTTAAACAGCACCAACACTGTTTTCCTTTACAGTGGGCCGTTTCCTCTCCCAGATTTATCACCAGTGTTGCACAAACCATGCGATTATTTATATGCGTGTGTGTCTTTCTTAAGAGAGTTCCCAAGTGAGCGTCTGTAATGTGTCTCTCTCTGCGTGTCTGTCTGTATCAGAGGGCATTAGGCCTGAGCTATCGAGATCAGCATAGTGGCAAGATATGCGATCTGAAGGGACGATATTTCAGTGTAAAGAACAAAGCAGATGCTATTCCACAGAAGAAACTGCACAAGGGCCAACATTCAAACCCTGGGGGACCCTCCACAATGTTAGCTTTAGAGAAGCTATAGTAGATGGCCAACAATATTAGAGCCAAGGTTGTAATCTAATACACAGCAAAGCACTGCCAAGAAAATCCAATGTGTTAATATGGACACATTAAACCATCTCTGTGCTGAGGGTTCAAATATTATATTTGTCCAGACTTCGTATCTGGAAAACTGTATCAAACCATTCACAAAAGGGGACAATTTGGCAAGACGACATTTCTGACTGTAATTATAAGGAGCTTTTAAGAGACTTGTGTGAGGTCTCTAGTTTACAGAAGTGGTTGATGAATAAATGAAAATGAAAAATGAAGTGAGCAGGATTTTAAACAAAACTGAGACGAAGTCAGACGAGATATGCCTCAAAGCACAACTAACTTTCATTCCAGACAACCTTTGGAGCAGCGTAACAAAGTCGAGAAAACCAGATCTTGTCAAGAAACGAGAAAAAGAAGTGGAGGTCTGTGCAAAGTATAAATTAAGGTGAGCCAAACTATCCACTGCAAAATGCACTATACATACATACATTCACACTACTGTCGGCAGAACATTTGAGGTCTCCTTTGCCAGTGAGAGCGAGAGAAAGAGAGAAAGAGAGAGAGAGAGGGACGCTTGGCGAGCTGAATGGACAGAAATACCAAAGCTCCCATTTTGAGGTGGTGGAGCTGCAAATGAGCCATGGTGGCACATAACACAGGAACGAAGAAACCAAATGGTCAGACAAGAAGCAACAAGAATGACAAGTCTTCCGGAAAAACGTGAGTCATTCTGCAAAATCATTCAAATCCCAAGAAAAAAAATCTCACTATAATTTGCATAAATAGCCAACAAGCTTAAACTGGAATTGATCTGAAACCTGTTTTCAATAAATTAGGATTTTAATCAGTTTAGTTATACCTTTCTAACTATTTAAAGGTATATAAAGAGGATTTCAAACTAAATACATATATAAAAGCATTTATATACAGACACACACAGACATATATAAATATATAGATATATATGTGCACAAAGGTAGCTGTACTGTCTGGGAACCTTTTTCTTTGTATTTCGATGTTTGTTCTAAAAAGAATTTTAGAGGGAGTATTTCCAAATGTAAAGTCCAATTACAAAAAACCCAGTGACAAAGAAAACATAAAAATGCCATTCTGTGTTACTGTGTGCATGATGGGAAATCAGATGGGAGGAAATTTGTGCGATTTTGTGCTTTATTTGACTTCTAGGAAAAATAATATCATTTTAGCTTGAATTTAATTCTTGAATGATAAAAATAAAAAATTGTTCCCAGGATAAGAATATTTAAAGTATACATAGTTTAACATTTTCATCTGTGAAAATAAGAAAAAAAAAATAGTAGTTTAGCGGGGAATATAAATGAATTACAGATCTAACCAACAACATTCCTCTGATATAGATTTCTTCAAATATCGATATTGATTAAATATATAACAATACTGTACTGATTTTCTTTTCTATTTAAGAAAAAAATACGAACATTGTTTTACGGGATAAATATTCATCTTTAAAGTATGAACTGCAAATTTGATAGTTTTATTTGTCAGATGCTAAATTTTGAATGACCTTGTTTTTCTTTTCGTGTTTATCAAGCATTTTTCTGAGTTGCAAGTCTTTTCAAAAATACAAAACATTTGCCACCTTTGTCATCATTATTTGTGTTATTATTTATTTTTACCATCAATATTCTTTTCCCAAGAACTCAGAGCTCAGAGAGTGCTGCATTTTTTTTTTGGGGGGGGGGGGGACTGTGCTTGGCAGCAACTTGCTCCCTTCAGCTGGTTCCAACACAACAGCGCAGCACTTAAACATGTTTGAAAAAGTTAAGAGACACGGATCCACTCATTCCATCTTCTATTGAACTTATTGAAACCGGCACATATGAAAAAGTTTAAAGCCTTAATCTAAGAGGCTAAAAAAGTCTAAATTATTAGAGAGGAATCTTTGATTCTTCAATTTCCCTCTTTTTCATCAAACTTGGGTTCAGCTTTGGCCACGGGTGTAGAGCCAAGCACATTTCTCTGAGTCATCATGAGAGGGAGGAGGAGAAAGAGGAGGAGAAGAAGAAGCAGAAGAAGGGGGAGGACAGGAGGAGAAACAGGAGGTTGCAAGTCTGGAGTTTCCCTCCTGCTCTTGCAGGCAAGGGCCGACGCCGAGCTGCAACAAGCTGAGAAAAAACCGTGCTCTATTGTTTCAGGGCTGCTGGCAACAAGAGCCTTCCTGAAACTCTGTAAACAGCTATCAAACGCAAATGGGAGAAAAGCCAAAACGCTGCTCACAAAGTCAGCTGCCAAGATTGTAGATATTTTTTCTGTGGCACGTTTAGGACGACTTTCGTAGAAACTGTTGTTTCTGTGCCGAGCAGTCAGACGAAAAAAAAAACGCTTTCAAAATATCGTTGAAACATTATAAAGAGTGGGACATAATCTTTTATCAGTAGTAAAAAGAAAGCTAAAATGATCTTTGCTTTTCATTTACATTTATGATGAGTCAATGCAGCTGTGACAGAAGGAGAAACTTGGTGGGTGACAACCTACAATTATCAGCCATCCAAAATACCGTTCCATGCAAACAAATGGCACTTAACTGCCTTGTGATTATCACACTTCTCTTTTTAATCTGCTTTATAGTGTTGATACTTTATAGTTATACTGAAATATATGATCTAAGTGCTGCCTATAAATGCTGGAAGCCCGTTTACTTTTACTCTGCAGAATCAGCTTATGTTGGCCATGATGACACAGCAAAAGGTGGAGCACAGCAGCAATCCTTGCTGCTTGGAGTAGGAAACAGACAACACTAGCACATGACTGAAGATGGTTCCTGAGAAGCATCTGAGAATCCCTCTCCTGGGAATCACGACAGCTTAAATTGGGACTGCTTTCCAACATGAGAGGCCACATTGACCGTTGCAGCGAAATATTAAGTGAACATGTTGGAAAGCAACTCATTCCAGCTGTTCCAGCTGAGACTGTAAGTGACTTTTTATGACATCAAAATGCAGATTAACGGGGATACATTTTAGGCGCAAACTTACTGCGAAAGGTAAAAGTGAAAAAACATGGAGGTGGACATGAGAAATAAATTACAAGATAGGAGAACAGAGTGAGATGCAGTAGTGCAGCTTTCAAAGTATTTGTCTTTATTTCTCATCTTGGCCTCTATTCACACAGCCTGCAGGTTCTCATGTCCCCTCTGGACCTTTCAGGCAGCTCCACTGTTTGTTTTCCACTCCAACGTGGGGACAGATTTGGACAAGGGCGACAGCAGAGTCTATTTTCTCCACCTGGGAGCTTGGAAAGGAGGGGAGGGAAACTCAAGACTGGTTTTACCCACTTCCTGGAAACAGTAAAGCAAGCGGGAGGCCCTGCTGCCGGGGAAAGGGGAAGGGAGAAACTGTGTGACAGAGAGACTGAAGCCTCTGACCAACAGATAAAGAATATGTGTGAATGCATGAGTGGGCGTATTTATTTGCTTGCCTGCCTGCTTGTTTGTGCGTATGTGAAAGCGAATATAATAGAATGGTAAAGAGCACACGCTCAAGCCAGAGGATTTGCTGATGCCCACAAAGATCTGTTTACAGAGAGTGCCCCTGATGACCCCCCAGAGGATGCAGGCTACAGTGCCAACATGCACACATACACACGACCACACATGGACGCACACTTCATCCCAGCCACATATCTCAGCAGACATAGATACAGAGCGCCTGAGGACACCTGTTAGAAACATCCGGAGGTCTTGATTTCAGACAAAACATGTATACCTACAGCTGCACTACAAAACTGCCTGAAGCTAGGGGTTGGCGGGTGTGTGTTAGAGTGGGAAGCGTTATCAATGTTTGTTAAATCAGAACAGTGATTTGAAGCTGAATGGCATTGGGAAGTTTTGTATGAAGAGATGAAACAAACAAAGCGCTCTCTCTCTCTCTCTCTCTCTCTCTCTCTCTCTCTCTCTCTCTCTCTCTCTCTCTCTCTCTCTCTCTCTCTCTCTCTCTCTCTCTCTCTCTCTCTCTCTCTCTCTCAGCAATGCAGGCCAATGAAGAGTGTGAGTGTGGGAGTTAAAAGGTTTGTTCTAAGGCCTGAAGGGAAAAAAAAGACTGGGGAAAGGGTGAGAGAAAGATGTGAGAGAAGAGGCAACATACATGAGCAAAGGGCTGAGGCATAACGACAGAGATAAGGAATGAAATGTCAAATTAGGCAAGCGGCAGGATGGGGGGCTAAAAAACTCAGCGTAAAAACAAAAATGGAACATGAACAATGACTGCTTTGTGTGAGGAAATATATTGGGAGATACACTTATCTTCTTTACCGCCACAAGACTGATGAGGAGGTTGACACTACTAAGCTAAATATGAAACTACCGTCAGCAAATAGTTTACTGACGAAACTGGGTCTGTGAAAAATCATTTAAATTCCGCTTCAAACAATTCTCAATTCTCTGAAAGCCCATCTGTGTTCCTCAAAATTGTACGTTCATGTCACTGCCACAAGAAAAAAAAACTTTCATGTTTTAGAAAATGGTTTGGCTTGGTGTACGACTTCACCTTTTCTCTCATTCAGTGAATGGAAATCTCTGTGTATGCTAATCTGGTCCTGCCCAAATCTCTGCCCGTAAGCAGCGGACACTGCCTGCACTATTTACTCTGATTCTGCTACAGCTACACTATGCTGTGGTCACCTAATATATATCTAATATTCACTTTTATTCGCTTTGGACAATATTAAGTACTTCTCACCAGTTGGCCAGAGCTACAGCTGTTAGCTGCTAGCTCTTCCAGCTTAGCAGCTAGGCTGTTGCTTAGCAGGTAGGTTGCCTGGCTTAGCCACCTAGCAGCTTTGGGCTCTAACAGCAGCAGCGCCTAAACTGGACGGCTTAACTTCTAAGCAGCCAGCTGGCCTCTAGCTGGCTGTCCAGAGCCTTCGCTGTAAACGGCTGCTTGCTTGCTCAGCAAGCCAGCGAGTCAGCTCACTAGTGGTACATTTCTAATTTTGTAGCACTGTTGTAAGCGACAGAAAGTGAATACATCACCATTCTAATACTTTCATCAGCTACTCTGAGATACCGCTAGCAGCTGTTGGAGTAGCCAGCTAACTTTTCATCATTGCTTGCCCTGGCTTCTCACATCATCCATTTCTCGCAAACAGTTATTTTAGCTGTAAAGCAATATGCAAAGTAGTCAAAAGTTGTTCATGTTCTGTGTAGAACATATGAGCTGCCTGATCTAGCCTCTCTGAAACTGCAAGTGGTGTGTGCCACAGATTCAAAGCAGAAATTTCTATTCATCATGTTGATGGATAAGTTTGCTCATAATATGCTTTAACATTTAAGAAACATCTTGTGGTTACGTTGACAAGGTTAGAAATCAGATTTTTTGTCTGAGGACTACAAAAGGTTTTACATAATTCAATATTTTTCTTAAAATGCATTCAATTGTTTCCGTTGACACCTCTTTGTTTCAGCTCCAGTCTCTAAAAAGGATCTTATGCACCAAACCAACATCAAGAACCAGTGGTGACAGTATGAGCATCTGAACATAACGCCTCACACTCCAACTACCAATGACGATGTAAAATCTACACAAGAGGACCAAAGTTTGCAGTGTAGCAAGGAGCAGGAGTTTTTACATCATACAATAAGATTAAAAAATGTATATAAAACAATGTCTGTGTGAAGTCAGGTCACTATTAATTCAGTTTTAGCTCACTTAGGTGGGTGTTTAATGTGTTTCAACTCTTAAACCTCAGTTTAAACTTACACATCATATTGGTTGTTTAGTACATATATGCTTTTATGAAGCATTTAAGCTTCATGCTTTGAAAAATAAAAGTTAGTGTATCATTTACATACTAAAGAGTTCTTTCTCTATGCTTAACAGCCAGTTGGAGGGATCTTTCTCACTGATAGACAGAACGCCAATTCAACACACTGAATTCGGCACGTTGTAATTCAACATGTTGAAGAAGGCGTAGACGAGGCCTGATGGAGCCAACAGTGCGTTTCACACTGAAAAGGCAAGAGAGACACACGTTCACACAGGCTCCTGACAGTCTTTTTGGCCAGCTGTCAGCTTTGTGTCTAAGGCCCCTCACGGTCAGAGGTCTGAGCCCCTTTTTAAAGGGCTTTCAAATTTAATGCGTAAATATGTCAGCGCCATCTCATCTTAATGATGTTAAAAATTTAAGTGCCCTCAAAGAATGTAAAAATATAATTAGATTCCTGACCCACAGTCCATCCACCAGCCGAGCATATCTCAAACACCAACACTGTCAGTACTTGCAATATCTACATATACTTAGGTGTATAAATATACATACAAATATTAGGCCACCTGACCAACAGATAAAGCCTGACTGAAATTGGCTCATGCAACATAGTGGCTGAAGAAGATCCAGTCAAAGGCCAGACCTCAACCTTATTCAAATGCTGTGGTGCGACCTTAAGAAAGCTGTGCATAAACAAATGCCTGCAAACCTCAATGAGCTGAAGCAACGTTGTAAAAACAAGTGGGCCACAATTCTTCAGCAACGATGTAAGAGGCAGATAACGTCATACAGAAAGTTTTTACTTACAGTTATTGCTGCTAAAGATGATTTTAAAAGCTACTAAATCATAAAATGTGCTTCATATTTCACACAACGCTGCTTAGGTTTTGTAAAATCAATTAGGACACACTCATGTGTTGATGTTCATCTGAATTAGCATTTAACGTATTCCAAGAGCTGGTCAGGACCAGGCAATTTAGAATTGAAACAGGGTGAACTTTCTTTTTCACGCAACTGTATAGTTCGGTGCAAACTGTTCCCTCCGTTCACCAGTCTTAAAGCTGAGCTCAACTTGACGGCTGTCACCTGTATCTTCATATCAAGCGTACAGACATAAAACTAATAGCCTATCTATCTTCTCCCTCTCAACACGAACACCAATAAGAGCAATTCCTGCAGTCCCTCTCTGCTCTCCATATCAGCCCAGCTGTGCTTTTCACATTTGCACAGGACGGCCAGGTTCTCAGCAGGTTCTCTGCTACATTTCAGTGGCAGATACCTTGACAGGCATGGACGTGCATGCCCGCTGACTCACTAGCATGCTCGTCTGTCACAGTGATACAGCACGATGAAAGCTGCGTGGCAGCCGTGGCTGTGCTAATGTACAATAATGATGTGTGCAAAAGCTGGAGTGGCCTTATTTCACTAATGAGGAAAGTCGCAAATTACCTTAACAGCCCCAGTGTGTTCATATGTCGTGTGTAGACACACCAAAGCACACTAAACATGCACCAAACCACACAGTTTGTGTGAATGTAGGGAGATTTTAACTGTGTATGGAAGTGTGCTGTAATGTCGTGTGTAGGTAAGTCTGTGGGAATAGAGAACATGTCTGTGAGTGTGACCACAGGGACAGACACAGATAAAGAAAGAGAAGGGTGAAAGTGGGACAGACACCATCAATACAAGATCTAGCTCCCTCCTCTCCTCTACTGCTTTCTCCTTCCCTTCTGCCTCCTCTGTCTTTTGCCACAGAGGGGAAGCGAAGGAGGTCACCCGTACCTACGAGCACTCAATCAACCTGCCGGCGACCTTGCTTGTCCTGAATACAGTGCCCGCTCCCCCTGTTTGTCTGCTTGCTACACTGCCAACCTGCTGCCATCTCTCTGCAGCTGGCGCCAGGTTATGACAGCACAAGCACACAGGGGCAGCTCCATGAGAAATACAGCTCCCTTTTTATATCGTTATTTCCAAAAGAAAAGCTGGCACGCTGTTCAAAAGGAAAATGATAACAAATATTTACAGATAAGTTCAATACCATATTTTTTTTTAATATAGACCAACAAACCAAATGTTAAAACTGAGAAATTGTGTTGTATTTTTGAAAATATGCATTCATTTTTAACTAAATGTAAGTTAGATTGTTTGGCAATCGAGTTTGGCATAACCGTGCGTAAATAAACAAGGCCTTCCTTAAAAAACAGTTTATGTTGCTCAAAAACTTGCAAATATGTTTCAGAACTAATGTTTACCCTTGTCGAGTGCGCTACTGCATACCATCACTTTCCAGTTGTGTATGAAAAACAAGCAGGACAGCACCTTTCCTGATGAGCAGCACCCATGATTTCCAACAAGAACTTCTGATTTGACCACAGGGCCGTATTCCACTTCTCCTCAGTCCATCTTTAATCTCCCTCTCTGCTCTTTGGTAGAGTTCATTCTGAATCAGTTCACTCCATCTTTTTAAAAACTTGTGGAAGTAAACCTGCCGAAGTCATCTTGACACCTCAGTTAATGCAATGTTAAACACAAGTATATGTTCAATTGAATTCAGTTTTTTTTATATAGCGCCAAATTACAACAAATGTCATCTCAAGGCACTTAAATAATAAAGTCCAATTCAAGCCAATTGGAGTTAAATTCATTGTAATCATAATTGATTTAAAAATAATGCAATTCATTCATATAGAGTCAATTCAAAAACAATTTCCTAGCTAAGGAAACCAACAGATTGCACCGAAACTTGTCTCCAGTCCAATCTCCCATCGTTGCCGTTACTTTTTCAAAATGTGATTCTATAACCGTGGAGCATCATCGATCACACTATCAACAATGACTGTATCATCTTTGCACTATGTTAGATTAAACATTAGGTTTAAATGGTGTACAAGTCACTATATTTGTTTGGTCTTTTACATTTTACACAGCATGCTAACATTTTTAGAAATGTCAGCGACTATCCTGTTTTGAGACCTTTGATGGTTTGTTTCAAACCGTAGGTCCATTAGCTGGAGGGTGACCTGATACTGTGGGAAATGATCATTTTGAAGAGAAGCAGTCCTTAAGAGAGCTGTGAATAGATGAACATATGTCAAGCATCATTTGAGAAGTTTACACATGCGGAGGTAGCCAAACCAAGCACCAAGTGATTAACAATCTGCTGTGAAAAGGCAGGGATTTACAGTCCTAAAACCACATATGAGTCCACATTTCAAGGCCTAAAATACCAAATTATTTCAGCACCGATTAATCTGTCACTTATCCTTCCAATTAATTCATAGTTTTTTTTATTATTCTTTATTTCTCATATTTTATTCATAGAAACAATTCATGGTACAATAGCTTAAATAGTTGACCGGTATTCAAAGTATTTTGTAACTTTATTTCAATAACAACATTACGTTGGTATAAGCCTACTACTCTACAAAGTAGTCATAAGAAAGATGTGAAGTTCTGATGAAATGGTGTCATTGGGGAAAAAAGTAGCACACAGAACAAAGCTGGGCTCAGAGAGACAAAAGCCCAATCCCATTTCCTCCCCTGTGCCCTACATTAAAAATCAACTCCTTGATAACCTTTGATCATTTGGGGAAAAAAAAATTGTTTTGTGACTGTACTTGTTTTAAATCCATCCAGGCATCCATTTTCTATACCCATTTTCTGGAGCCTATCCCAGCGGTCATCGGGCGAGAGGCGGGGTTCACCCTGGACAGGCCGCCAGTCCATCACAGGGCCACAGAGACAAACGAGACAAACAACCACACACATGCTCACACTCACTCCTAAGGACAATTTTAGAGACACTGATTAACCTAACATGCATGTTTTTGGACGGTGGGAGGAAGCCGGAGTACCCGGAGAGAACCCATGCATACACGGGGAGAACATGCAAACTCCACACAGAAAGGCCCCAGCTGTTTTATATCAATATTTTGTATTTTAAATCAATCTGGCATCACTTTCATTTCAAAGAATGGACAGCTCTATAATTTCACACCCAACTTTTTAGCAATCACTGGATATTACCTTTACCACATGGTTGAATATTTGTGTTGTGGTTTATTTGTGCTACTCGACATCACGACAAAAAAGGGTAAAGTTTGAAAGATTTCCTCATTTTTGTCATCTAAAGTTGTTTGGGTCATATAGCCATTCAAATGGTCCCCAACAGCCCTGTTGAATGGCTGCATGACCACCACAACTTAATCCTTGAGGGCGCCTTAGCAGAGCAGAGGGAACACAGCCAGAGAGAGGTACAGACTATGAGGTAAGTTTGTTCATTTTTTATCAGTGTAATGAAATACTGAACTCTAACACAAAGACACTCGTTTTGTTCTGGTGAAAAATGTTTATACCAAACAAAAAAAAAAAGTTTTTAGTCAGACAAAAAGCCAGACTTTTCATTGAGCTTCTTAAAACCAGACAAACACACCCAGATAATGTGGTTGGGGGTCGAATTGCTTCTGAATGTATGTGCTAAACTAGACTCAAATGGACCAATGCGCTGTGCACATGCTCCAAAGTTCCATCTATTAAAAGAAATTAAAGTGTATATTATAACAACCAAATAATGCTACTCTCATTCCCATATTTTTCTGTTTCTTGCAGTCGGCTTAATACGTCAGAAATTGTGACTGAAAATTAGCCTTTTAAGTGTCGACTCACAGTCGCTTAAATCATTTCCAGACTGCCGCTCTGCTCTAATAAAATCCAGATTTCTTTACCTGCAAAATTATCAGACTAAATCCACATTTAAGTAACGTAAAGACGATGTCTGAGCAGTGAATTTGGCTAAACTTACATGTGCGACGCACACACATGATGTACACACACAGATAAATACAAAAGCGGCAGAGTGTCTTGAGCATATTCTCAGACAGTCATGTTCATGTTGTCAGATGTAGTATGGAACTCGATTCTGCTCCTGTGCATGTAAACAGGTACAAGGACAGCGGCCCATTTAAATAGGCGAGTCAAGCCGTGACCGTAACTCGATTCAGTTACATAATGTAACTGTATCGAATGTGTTCAGAAGTTCTGAGTGTGGAAAACACCTTTAGCCTATAGTCTCAGAGAAGCATTGTTCAGATTTGGTGAGAAAGGTAAAAAAGTCAGGAAGAAGGGACGGGGCAGAGGATAACAACCCTACAGCCAGCCCAAGTGTCCCAAGCAGCATTTGTTCTTGTAAGATATTTATGTTTATTGCCCCTCCAGAATTTGCAATGAAATATCTGCTCCTGCCCGAAGCCCCTTCTTTTAACAATTGTGTCAGCAAGTAGCCTGGAAAACCAGCGCCAACTGCTGGACGGCAAAATGTTTTGCCTGCGGTTGGGTCTGGCCTCGATCCACTTGTCATTTTGAAAATACTGCCCTGAATCTGGCAGATGGCAACTAAACCAATCACAACGCAGAGATGTGTTTTGAATCAACGCGGGCGGGCCAGAGGGTTCTGGTGCGGGGTTTTGAGGGAGTGACGACAGAGCAGTGCGACGTTGGGCAGTGGAAGCGAACATAGACAAGCGAAAGCACAACAAGAAAGATGGCGGCGGCAATGGAACAGTGCTCGTTTGATTCAGCCTTGGCACACAGCCATTATAACGAACAGCCTTGCCACTCTGTATTAAGCCCCATTGTACCGGCTTTTTGGCTGCAGTTCCACCAGAATTCCACTGGGAGCGTCGGTGGAGACCAGAATGAATGGGGCCCAATGGAGCTAGATGCTACAAATGGTCAGTGTCACCTAAGTCTCCTCAAGAGCGCTCAGATTTGAATGTAGTTTCTGAGAGCTCAACATGGGTTTCAAGTAAAAAATCTACTGAACGAGTACATATATCCCTTTGATTTCTTACTGGTTGGCTTCTTGTTGTCCACAACGCGCTAGCATTGTGCTAATGACAGCTGGTCGACCAGCTATGTATGACGTCATATACACTTCAAATCCTTTTTTTAAGCAAATGAGTGGCTCTAAAAATCTAAAACTCTGCCATGGGTATTTTCTAAACACCCTCTTTCGAAAACAACATTCGAATTACTAGAGAAAAAATTATATCTTGAGATAAGGGCACGAAAGGGCGTATAGCTCCATAGGACTCCATTCATTCTGGTCTCCAAAATTGGGCGCCCCACGTGGAAAGAGGGTGGAACTGCAACCAAAATCGCCTCGTTGGAAACCGGAAATGCACCGTGAGTGGCGTATCTGTCCTATTATAGAATCTGTGCTTGGTATCAGTTTTGGAAGAGTCCCCTCCCACCAAAGCTTTCTGTCGCGCTTACTACGTCACAGTCAGTTGCGCTGATTGGTCAGAGCGTTGGCCTATAGGCACAGACGCGGTTTGAAAGACAACGGGTTGTGCTCATCAACAATGTTCCGTTGTATCCATTGATCGGTGCCAGACTAAATTAGACATCCAATCCATTTAGGCTGGTTTATCAGGCTAGTCAGCAAGTGCATTTAGTGCAGTTTATCAACAGTGAATAGTGTTTTGTCTTTAACCTTTAATCAGAAACAAAAAAAAGTGAAGTGAGACCTGTCAGATTTCCACACCGAGACAATTACCTGAAACGGTAAAAAAAAAAAAAAAAAAAGTTGGAAACGGCTGACCACCAGTAGATGCTGCATGGGTACAAATTAACACACAAGTCTGAAGCTATCTCTATCAGCTGTGACAGTCGGGTCACATTCCTTTGTTATGTGCTGTCGGACGGGCCTTCCCCTTCGGAAAGTTAGTTACGACTGTGGATACAGCTGCAGTGATGGCTCCAATGACCACAGCTACAAAAGGCACGGAAACACAACACATGGGCTGAGGGAGCCGGGATTGAAAAAAGGTGATTTATTTATTTTTTTTCTGAATGGATAGCAGACATGTTGAAGAACCTTGGACTTGATCATGTGTTAGCCTGTTACAGTTTGAAGGCTGTTAAGAGTGTGTGTGTGTGTGTGTGTGTGTGTGTGTGTGAGAGAGAGAAAAAGGGAGAAGGAGAAAGAGACAGAGACAGGAAAATGATTCATCTTTAAAAGGGCAGATTCCTGGATGATATATGGTGTCTGTGTGTGTATGTGTTTGTGTATTGTAGAAATGGGCGTGGGAGGTGTAAGCTGGCTAGCTACAACTCATCTTACTGCTCCACTGAGCAATGTGGGGAATGAGGATTCTGGGTTCTGCCTGTTGATCAAAGACATGGAGGAGCTGATACAAAATCTGCCTCCCGCTCTCTTCCTTTCCAGCTTTTTCAAGCATGCGCATGCGCACGCGAACACAGACACACACACAGAATTACAAGCTCAGCAAACAGCAAGAGGGCTAATGATTCAAGATTCAAAGTTTTACTTGTCACATGCATAGTTATACACGGTACAACATGCAGTGAAATGACCTTTGACCGCCGTCCACAAAATACAAACTATAAACTATAAAATATAAACTAGGTAGCAAAGTAACATTAATAGAAAGTTAAAGTAGAATTAAATATTCCTAAATTAGAATAGTAGAATATCAAATAAAATATATAAGCAAGATTAAAATACAAAATAAGATTAAAAATATATACATATAGAATAATAATAGAGTACAAAATAAAGTAAATATATGTATGTGCACAAGTTAAAGTCCGAGATATGTACACCGTGTGTGCAAAACCACAGATTTGTGCATGTGCGGTGTGAGCAAGAGAATGTGCAAAAATGTGCAAAAAATGCAGTTTGTTGTGTGTGTGAGTGAGGTGGTGGACTAGTCTCTGTTCTCATTCAGGGCACGGGAACGAGAACAGAGACTAGTCCACCACCTCGCTCGTAATGCTACGAGTGATCACTACACTGAATAGAAGGCAAGGGGAATTTTCAAATATGTGCGCAAGAGAATTTCATAAAGAATACCACCTGTTTTTGGTCACACTTTTACTGAATTCAGTCTACATTCTTGTTGCCAGTTTATTAGGTTTGCAATATCAAAACAAAGTGATGAGTTTGTTATTGAGCCAAACCTCATTAACGCAGATGTCAAAGGTAAAATGAACACTTAAAATTATCATGTCAATTCAGATAAATTAAACCAAACTAGCATCAATGGCAAACTGTTGCAAATATTATTTGCATACAATACATCTTTGTATTGAATGTTTTATTTTTTTTGTCTAACTGAATTTGTATTTAATCTATGACAGTGTGCTGTATACAAAATTTGAAAGGTAGAATTCAAAATTTGGCATTTTTGCTTAACTGAAAGAGCTGCGAAGACTCTCAATACTTATTTGCACATTTTACAGAAACCTTTTCAGTTCTTTTAACTTTTGAAGAAGGGGTCCCTCCTCTTAAATGTGTCCACACCGCAGTGTGTGACTGCGGTCGACTGTTGTTCATGAAACTCGTTTTATAGGGACCAGGGAGAACATTTCCTGGCAAAAACAAACAAAAAAAAAAAACAGCTATTGGACAAAAACTTCTTCTACCTAAAAGAAACAAAATAAAAATGTCGGAATTAAGAGCATTTTTTTTTTAACCACAGATCAAGAGAATAAAAGAATTATGGGATCAATCGATCATGAGGAAAAGATCTAATGGATCTCCTTGTAATTTGCATTTAAAAAAAGAATACCAGCACAAGTCTATATATGCAGATGAGTCCGCAGTTAACAGAGAGTGTTTACACAGTTTAACACGCTGTTGCACTTGGGCGACTGACAGGAAACATGGCCCCAACAAGAGAGCTGACAGTTGAAACAATGGAAAGGATTATAAAACTCCTTCAAGAAGGTGATTAAACACAGAGTGCGTGGCAAAAGATGTTGGCTGTTCCCAATCAGCTGTGTCGAAAAATTTGGAGCAAGCACAAAGAAAACTGGAAAGTTTTAAAAGGGACACATACAGGTCAGCGTCAGGACAGAAAACTCAAGTCAATATGCCAGAGAACTGAACATTTGCAACAAAAGAAATTAAAAACAAATGTGCTGTTTGTCAATGTTTGCGACCAAAAACTGTTAGAAACAGGCTGAAGGAAATGGGATCTGGAACCAGGAAAGCCTAACGTAAACAATTACTAACACCTAAACAGAAGAAAACAAGGTTACAGCGGGCTAAGGAGAAGCAGCTATGCACTGTAGATGATTGGATGAAAAGTGATATTCAGTGATGATTCACCAATTCGCATTATACAAGGAGATGATGCTGGAACTCTTGTTTGGTGCAGGTAGGGTTGGGTGTTTCAGAACATCTTCCCGCAGAGCAAAAAGTCCAGATCTCAATCCAGTGTCAGTGTAACTGATGGTGAGATTTTGCAAAAAGCGAGAGCAAAAGAGTTTCAACTTGACACTTGTGAGGTAAGGTGAATGAAGCAACATTTGAAGTTGAAGGTAGCTGCAGATACAGAGGGAGGAGGCTGGGTAGCTCTCAAGCACTGAAAAAAGGGATTTCTTTTACACCATAAAATGTCCCCTTTAATGCATATCAAAATATTGCTAATAATGGAAAACACATTGCTTTTCATTGATGAAGTCAGAATATAAATGGTCATATAAGCCAGAGGAGCTACAACAAAGTATTTTGTAAATTGCGATTTTTAATCTATTTATTTTTGTCATTAATGAAGTGGAACCACAAGTCTCCTCTCTACTTCATCTAAAAGACATTAATTACAACAATTGTATTTCTTTAGGTCTGTTTCACAAGGCCGGAATGTTAAATGAATAAATAAGATAAGTTTCTTTGTCGTATCTGTTTATTTTCTCCACATAATGGAACAGCTTCATGAACATACTCCAAGAGTGGTATTACCATCTTTGTATACGGTTACAGGTGCTTACCCATCATGAGAGGATCCATGTCAGATGACACTAAGTGTTCAGTGATTAGTTAAACACGCAGACGCCTCAATGGAACCCACCGCTACGAAAAAACCCAGAAACATTGGTAAAACCAGTGTTGTATAGTAACGAAGTAAAAACACTTCACTACTGTACTTAAGTATATTTTGGAATACTTTGTACTTTCCTCGAGTTTAAAATTTTTTGACAACTTTCACTTTTACTTCACTATATTTCCGAACTTAATTGCATACTTTTACTCCAATACATTTTCATTGTTCGGTTTAGTTACTCGTTACAAAAAAGAGAGAGAGAGAAAAAAACGCAGCAGTGTTTTGACCCCATGCATGTTATGCCTGCCCAAAGACGTGGAAATTCTATCTTACAGAAACTCCCCTTTTTTAGGTTTTAAGGTAGTTTTACAAAAAAAGGTCTTCCTCTTCAGATGCCAGATAAGCTGCAGTTCCCTCCCAATTCTTTTTTTCTTTAAATTTTGTTTATAATGATGGCAATAACAGTAGCAGCCTCTTTTGTTTCATTTTTTTTCTTAATGGTGTAACGTACGCCTCATTTTCAGCACTGACCTTACTTGAAGAAGAAAAACTTAAAGGTTCACAAAGTTTGTATTTTCTGTCTAAACCTGGTCTAAATTTTGCCTGCACTTGGTTGTGTGTAGATTTTTAAGTGTATTTGACCTTCAAAGTTTACCAAAATATAAAAAATGTCATTCAAACTGCATTTGCCTTGTTTACTTTTTACTCATACTTTTCATTACATTACTTAAGTACATCTATTTTTACAGTAATTCTCATACTTAAGTACAAGACGTTTCAGATACTTTAAGACTTTAACTCAAGTAACATTTCAGTCAGTGACTTGGACTTTTACCAAAGTCATATTTTGGAGGGGTACCTATACTTTTACTTGAGTGTGAGATTTCAGTACTTTATACAACACTGTGGAAAACTTTGTCCATATGAACAAAGTTCTCCATGCTAACGTCTAAAACCGTGCACAAAACACAGGAATTGACCAAAAAGGAAGCTGGGGTTTTACAGAGCTTGTACATGATAGAGGAATTATGATGTATTTTGGACTTGTCTATCAACTGTTGGCTGGCTGCACGTCCCTTTTAGCGTTCCCGTGCGTGGTGTGAACGCAACCAGACCAAGAGCCCATGAAGTCATGACGTCCTCTAGCGGCTCCCCAGTGCCCTCCTCAGAGAGCAGTGTCAACTTTTTTATCTGCGAGCAGCTGAAGCTACACATTATACAAACAATATGTATTTCTCACTGCAGCACTTTACAAACTCTCATCTCGAATTCAGAAGCAAGTCTCATAACAGCGCGCATGGCGTCTAACACAAGAGAACTGCCTGGGTAGGTGTGTGTAGATGTGTGAGAGAAGATGTGAGAAAGACAGCGCGAGGAAGTGTGTTTTTCTGTGCACGTAAAGTCTTGATGGAGTCACAGTTCTGCTCCACAGACTAACAGCACATCTACATATTAATTCAGGAAAGATGAACAGGCGCAGCGGGCAAGCCTCTTAATAAGCAGTGGGCCTCGTCTCTCTGTCTCCTAATTTCTTGTCTCACCATTCTCCATCCCCACCTATCCGTCTGTTTTACTCTCCCTGTGCCATATTTCCTTGTTCCGCTTTAGAAGATATCAGACGATATCCCGGTCTCACACTCTTTCTCTCTTCAGCCTCTCTAACTGCACGTGCTCCCTCCCTCGTCATCTCCCCCTCCTTTTTCTCCATTTATCTCTCCTTTTATCTGTCACAGCCACCTCCTCCCCCTCTATCACGCCTTCCCTCCAAGTCTCTCTCCTTGTGAGCAGCGAGTCTGCGGGGTGCTTGTTATCCAGCACCTATCCAGACATCCCTCGACTGGAAAGCCAGACAGCCAGACAAGCGTGCAGACAGACAGACAAAAGGTGACCGGAGTGGAGGACAGAGTGACAGCCGGGCAGCTGCTGCTGCTAGACTGACCAGTAAGAGAAAAGGCAAAAAAAAATAAAAAAAATACAACCAGACGGCAGACGGCGAGAGAGGCAGCACTGACACGGACAGGAAAGCAGTCTGACAAAAAGACAGAGAGGCTGTCAGGGAGAAACTGGACCAAGCAGGAAGGATGATAGATATAGGCAGGAAAGTGTGGGGCAGACAGGTAGGCAATGCAGTCAGACAAGCAGGTCGTCACAGGCTGGTTGTGTGTCAGCCAGCTGAGCTACAAGCCCTGCATCCCAACAGGCCAGAGGGTCAGCAGCTTCACAGCTGACAAACACTGCCGCTGTCTGGGCCTGGTGCAGTACTGCAGGCATTAACCGATGCCCGCATAGTGACGAATAAGCCTTTAATTACTGAACGTTAAATGATGTCTTTCCACTGAACAGAAGAGCAATGTCAAAGAAGCCACATAAAGTCAGATTTGGGATTGAAATAAAGGCAGCTGATTTTAGCTTGACAGCAGGAGATTAAACAGCTACCGGATGAACAAACAATGTTCACTTCAATCGTCTTTTCGTTTTTAGATGTTTGGCTGGACAAAATAAGATTTTTTCATTTTTGGATAGACTTGAAGGGTAAAGGATAGTCTTTGATAATTAGTGGCTCTAAAAGAGAGTAATTATTTTCTCGTAAACAGATACAAGGATCAGCAACAACTTTAAAACCACAGAAAGATTACGTTAAAAGCATTGATTATCTCATCGCAATAGTTCCTATAAAAAGGGGGCTCCAGCTGATAAAAAAAAAAAGAAAAGTTTGTCTTTTAAGTTGCAAAGAGTGACAATAAGCAAGAGTAAGCGTCTGAGAGAATTTGACAGGATCCTGATTTTTAATGGCCAGATGATTGGGTTACACCTTCTCAGAACAGACAGAACTGTAGGGTGTTCATGACATACAGAGGTTAGTGTTTAACAAAAGTGGTCCCGACCTGTAAACCGGCAACTCAGGCTCCTTCTTCTCCCTCCCTCAGCTGGGATTGCCACATCTATCATGACCACCCACTTCTGCCTCTTTTCGACCATGGCTTTGTCTGACCCTGGTTCTTGCTGCTATGATCACCACCTCTGTGCTGTCGAGCGTTTCCAGTCACTAGTACTTCCTCTTCCTCCTCAGCCTCTTTTGCTGTAGCAGAACTTTCTCAGCAGTTCACCTTTCCGATAGATTCTTGGATGCTCATACTGCACAACGGTTCTGAAGGTCACCAGTCCTCGGCCCCCATCTTTCCGCTGTCTGTAGAGTCTCAGGGTGGAGCCCTCCATGCACTGTGAAGAGTTTTCATGTTCTGACATGAGTGCGATCTATTTCACAGTTTCAGCTTTCGGTTTGATGACTCATGGGGCGTACACTCTGAGGGCTCCTGTCTAATTATTAGCAGGTATTAAGCTATGGCCTATAATGTAATAATATAATATAACGGCCTGTGGGATGCTGAGGTATTTAGTACTCTGGTGCCTGCAATCTGTAAGTTCTGTCCATCTTTATGCCACATCAAGATGAGATGGCATCCTGATGTTCTTACTGTAGATTATGGTAAATTTGAACAATGGGATTGTACGTCTTTCTGTCTGGGATTAAACCTCGATGTCATGGATGTATAGGAAATGACTGATGGTTACTCTACATCTGAATCTGTATCGAATATTTGCAACGATGGGCCGGCTTGAGGTCTGCGCAGCACAAAGCAACAACAAGAGGCGGCACATGGAGGGTGCTGCCGTCTGCAAAGACCAATGCTCTACCTCACAGGTTTTTTTCTTTCAAAGTTCTACTCGCGCTGCTATCAATCCCCTATAAACTGATTTGTGCCTATCAAAAAATGGCACATTTCAAAGTTTTTTGCCATGAAAAATCCCCCCGTCTTCACTGCAAAAAGTGAAATCTAAGTAAAAAGAAATATCTTAGATCAAAGGGATGTATGCTTATTTTTTGTCCGATAAGATAGTTCTTCTTAGTAAGCAGTTTTTATGTTAGACTGTTTCACTTGTTTTAAGTGTTTCTGTCCTTAATTATCTAAATAAGATATTACAGCTTGTTACTGAGATTTTATGACCCGTTTTGAGTAAGTACATGCTTGAAGCTAGAATATCAATAGTTTCCAAGCTGGTTTCAAGAAACATAAGGCCTAGTGCATACCACTATGTCAAGATAATGGCTCTAGCATTTACTTAATTCAAGAATATTTTTCAATATATTGAGAAAATAGGCCACGTGTATTTAATTAGAATCAAGAAAAATGTACTTGCTATTAGTGAAAATACACTAATTCTAAGGTATTTGTGGGTTAATTGAGATTAGATATTTTTACTTGTTTTGAAAAATCTTGACAAGCCACATTTTCTTGTTCCATTGGCAGATCATTTTGCTTTTTTTTAAGCAAAATACACCTAATTTTTGTACTTTTTTTCCTTGTTTTTGAAAGCTGGCTTTTTGCAGCGTTGAAGACGACTTGGCCCTTAACGCCCCGGCTGACTTCTTATCGTAGCGTGCGTTGGTGTCTTATTTCATCAGTTCTTCCGAGCACATGCAAACTAGCTGCACAAGCGGTCGAGATGGCCTCCTCCAAACTTGTACGTGGCGTTGATGGTTTATTTTGATAAGGACATGTCTTGCAACACATAAAAAGCATCTTATGTACATGTTAAAGGGGGGGGTGTGTGTGTGTGTGATACAAAACACACACACAAACGAAACAAAGTGATCTGGATCTGCACCAAAACTTAATGGGTTCTTCCTTTGATCGTGCTCCAGCGCTCCACAAAGTTTCATGGAATCCTATCTTGGTGTTTTTTGTGTCATTGCTGGCAGACTGCAGAGGTTAAGCAAAAGTAGTCCCAGGCAGTATAAACCTATCTACTCTGTTTACAAGGAGGAGATTTACCAGCCACACATTTTTAAGTACTACCCTCTTTATCATGAAATGTAGACGGCAAGGCATTTTTCTTTTTTCCTCTTACTTACCTCTGAAAATATGAGGCAGTGTGACATTAAGCGTTCCAAGGACTTCCCTCGTTTTTGGCTCTTGGTGATACTCTAACATCGCCACAATATGTCGCTCTAATTCAAGCCAGGAGGAATTCCTTTTAAAACATGTATTTTTCCTCAACTGTTCCAACATACGAATCATTCAACGATATCTTTTCCAAACGAGGACGCTCGGGCAGTGAATTTACCAGCCCGGGTTTCGAAGCACTGGAGCATTGCTCCAGAATCACCACGTGGTGAGGATTTCACTCCAGGCAAACGCCTCCTGATTTCACTCATTCTGACTCAGCTAAACCCGCTTTGCTCTTCCTCTGCTCACCAGATGTGGCAACGGTGCCGCTCAGAAGAATCCACCGACAAACACTGATATGTTAACACTTGATTGCAGCGCCCCAGTTTAAGATATCAATATTAACAAATATCAAAAGTAAAGCTAAAGTTTAAGGCCTAGTTGGAAGGACGGCCTGGAGGCATTGCAGCACCTCTTCATTTCATCACAGTGAGGAAACACTGCGTTTGGTCACTCAGCTATCATAACCTTTAGAGTGCAGTCACTACTGCCAGATATTTCCACAGACCGCACTTCTTTTTTTGCCTTTTATGAGCGGCCTCTTACCCAGATCTCTACACCCTGGGCTGTCTTCCTACTAAGTCAAGTCACAATGGCAGTAAACCCCACTTTTTCCTCTTTGGGAGAGATACAAATGGTTTTATAGACACTGAGAGAAAGATTAATGGAGCTAATGTTATTATCCAAACTGCCTATAAGAAAGCACGACCGTTTCCTGAAAGTGTGGAGAATTTGAAGTTGAGAAGAAGTCATTTAACATGTCATGGTCCTGGACTAATGTTCAGTAGAATGCATTTTAGGGCCACTGTACTGTATCCTAAAAGTTTGAAGAAGTAGACTTAACTTAGCTCGATGAAGTCATGTAATGCTAAAAGGATCACCAAAACCATTTATCATTCTAATCATCATTTTCCCCAAGGAATTAAAAAAATAAAACATTTCTGCAGATATTTAAGGGTTAATTTTGCCAATATTCTGTGAGGAAAACTAACAAAAAAAAAAATATATATAAAACTCAACACTGACACAGACTTTCCAAAGTGCTTTGAAGTTTCCATCTTGTACCAGTTTTTAACAGCAGATGATTGTTCCAATTTACAAGAATCTCCAAATCCTGGAACAGACAATCCGTTTACCGTTTTGCATTGGTTAGTTTCTGGCTGTGGTTAGCTCACCGCAGGCCTCTTCCTGTACTTTACAAGATCAAGTTGAAAAATAAATAAATAAAAATCAGGCACAGAAAATTACTGGACACTGGAGAAAGATGAAAAGGCCGTGACTGGATGTGAGTCACAGAGGAGAAATAAATGGCCTTGCTTCCTTTCTGAACTGGCTGTACCATTTAAGTCATTTAAGTGAGGAGGAGGAGGAGGATGGCATTTTACTGATACAGCACATATTAGTGCCGTTTATGGAGAAGGATATGAGAGGGCAGATTCATTTCTGTGGTGGTCCTTTCCCAAAAAGGACTGTGTCATGCCCCAATATGGCTCTATGGATCAGGACTGACACATGGTCTGAGAAATGTCCTATTAGCGCACATATAAGGTTCTTTTTGACAAACAAATGCCTACAACTCAAAACAGCCTGGAGCTTTATTCGAGGTGCTAAAGGGTTATTTCAGCCCCGGGTCTCTGCAGTTCCAGAGGTCAGAAGCAGAGGGTTGAGCAGGTAAATTAAGTCAGCTGAAAAGTGTTTTCACTTATCAGGCAGTTCTCGCTGGGGTTTTGGCACGGTCCTGCTGATCAGAGCTGCCTCCACAGAGTTGGAACTGCTTCGGTTGAATCAACTCAAAATCAGCTCACGTTACACATTTCCACGGGTGGTGGTTGTTTCTATTTGTGCCTTTGAACATAATTGCTGCGAGATAATCAGAGATAACCTTTTTATTGCACCTGGTCACAGTCGCCGGTATCCCCGTTAAGCTTGGTCGACCGCCGCTTCACGCAGCGTGATCGGTCGTCTCTGCTGGTTGAAGGCGGCGTGAATGGCTGAGATTGATCGTTATGTTCACAAACAGCGTCTGGAACTAAAACTGTCCCTGTGAAACGACGCAATAGAGACAGGTTTTCTGTGGTAGGAAATAAAAAGGAGATGACAAAAACGGGAATAAAATGCTGGGAATTATCAGCCAGGAAGAAATATTCAGTGCAGCAAGCGTCGCCCTGAAGGTTCAGGTTGATCTTAAAAGTACTATCGCCCTCCCAGGGGTGTTTGTGGGGGTGGAATTCTTCCCCATGAACTCGTGCTTAGTCCTGTGGCTGACATGCGGGGAGTGGAGGGAAAGACCCTCTAATAGATCCTAGCTCTTGGAAAAGTTCCTGCACTCAAAACATAGATTTCCATTAGATTATCTAACCTAAGACCTGCTTACCAACCCCAACCAGTCGAATTGGATGTAGGTGGAGTTGGATGATCCAACTGCAGCCAGATACATTTTCAACAGTCTGCGTTTCCTTTTGCTCTAAGTAAAGCTGGACTTCCTGTACAGTTGGGATTATTTGTTCTCTATAAAATGAAACAAAATTCAAGAAATCGCCTCGACTTTAGTACAAACCCAAGAAGGATGAATTAAAGTATGTTCTGATCATGTAGTGTTTGTTTTAGTGTCACTAAATTACTGTGTGAATCTTATTCTTAATTTTAGAATATGCCATGCAGTATTTTTAAACTGTCACAGCAGAGTATGTTAATATTCAGCCTCATGCATTCCAGAAATGTCCAGTTTTTTCTCCCTTCTCAATGAATAAATAATGCATTAATCTATGCGCCTCAATGCTTTCCTAAAAACTCTCCGTCTGTGGCACTTAATGCCCACTGCTGCAGTTTACCAAATAAATGTGAAAAAATAAAAATAATCTGTGATGACTGGATTTGAGGTAATGGATATACATTTCATCGTGCGACAGCGTGTTTCATTCATGAATTCTAAAAATCTTCCACCGGCACCCCCCTCCCAACACTTGGTAAATGTAACTTGTCATGACATAAGTGGCTAGGTCTGATAGTTAAAGGCTCTGAAAGCATTTTAATAGATCATAGAGTTCTGTCAATGACAGAGAAACCGTACAAGTTGTAATTTTCATATCAGACTGTAAATACATCTTCAGTGGGATCAGCTCATTACAGGTTTTCATGACAAATGTCTCTGCACTACCGGAATGTGTTTGCTTTGTTCAGCTGCAGGACTTTGAGCTGACCACAATCCTCCTTCCTGTTTCCTCCGGGGGTCTTTTCATGTCTCTGGTAAGCAAACCATCACGTTGCCAGATCAATAAAGACGATGAATGCTAAAGGGCTGGTCACACTGGAAGCGGATCAAATAAATGGCGGCGATTCAGATTTCAGAAATGGGACTCTGGAGGCTGTCATCTCAAATAGGAAAATTTGACCGTGGTCAAAGTCAGCGGAGCGACTAGCGTGAGCATAGCGCAGGTGGGCCTGTGTGTTCCCAACGCATTGGTGTAAATGCCTTCGATTAAAAGCGAAGTACCAGCAGAGAGCAGAACTAACGAGTGAGCAGATGTATGGGTTCAAGAGGGATCGGTCAGTTCAGAGCTCCAGTGCATCTGTTTATTTGTAGAAAATACTGAAAGGGTTGAAAGGATCCATTGGCACATATAGGGGCATCAATCACTTCTGATTACAACACGGATGAGAGAAACTATTTCTTAACATTGGAGTTGAGATACCACCCCCACAAAATGTTACCACAGCACTATTCCAGCTATTTCAGCACTCAAAGGGAAATCCCTCGAACCCCGAGGCGATGCACTTTATGAATCTGAATGCTGCTTAATCAAGATTTATGAATGTGAAGCACCCTCGCGGAGCAAAAAGTGAGCACCAGTGTCAATCGATAACAGATGCTCTTTGTGCGCAGCCTAATAGCGCTGAGGGGGGACTTGGAGCGAGGAAAGACATTTTTAGTGAGTCACTTCAAGACCAAACGGGTCACGTGGATTTGCAACGGTGGGAGTGGACGCTTCATGAGCTCCCAGTAGGCCGAAAGTTGAACTGAAACAGAGTCTTTTCCTTCTTGTTTATTCACAGTCACAAATATTTATTAAGCCGTCTAGGATCAAACAGAAAGCATTATGTGAATTTCACTTCGGATTTCAACTTCAGGGCAAGCCAAGTTTGCAACGAAAGAGCATAAGCAGAGCACATTCAAAACTATGTTTAGTGTCAAAGTCCAGAAGCCTCAAACAATCAGATCCAAGGATAACTACAGACATTCAGATGGGCATCCATCTGAACCACTTTTCTTGGCCCCTGGTGAGCTCACAGCTGGACCCTCTGAGGTTAACAGATCCCTTTCTCACCTTGGGCAACCTGGGAATACTCCAAGAATCAGGGTTAATTTGTTCATTTGTCCAGTTGCTTTCAACACGATTCAAACATCCCTGCTCAGGGGAAAGACAGAGGAAGCTGGAGTTGACTGTCAGCTGACTGAATGGCCGCAGACTACCTCACCACCACATCAGAGTTTGTGAGGATCCTTGGCTGTCCGGCTGAACTGGTGGTTTGCAGAAGGGGGAGGCTCCTCGGGGTGCAGCGCTCAGAAACACAAACAGCTGTCACCTCCAGAAGTTCTCCAAGGACACAGCCAAAACTGGATGCGTACTGCAGGGGAATGAACTGGAACACAGGAAGCTCATCAAGGGCTTTGCCAGCTGGTGCACAGCAGCCCACCGTCACATAAACACCAGCGACATAAAGGAGATGGTTTCTGTGCTGTGGTCTGCTGGGGTGGTGAATGCACAAAGCGGGTCTGAAGAAGACTCAACACACTGGCCTGCACTGAACTCTGCTGGGGGGGTGGGGGGATGAGATGAGGATGTTAAGCCAAGCTAACATCAATCATGGACAGCCTCTCTCACCCATGTGACTTTGGGAGCTCTGAGCAGCTCCGACAGCAACGGGCTGAGCCGCCCACAGTGTGGGACAGAGCGCTCTCACAGCAGTCAACACAATAGCACATGTGTAACGTACAATCTACTCTTTATTTGTCTACGTTTTTGTGCGCAATTTAAATGTATATTTTATAAATGTAGAATTTCCTGCTCAGGAGTGATCTACTCAGAGACTATCCCAGCATGCACCGGTCCGAAGAGAAGAACAGATTGTCACTTTACAATGATAACTAATCTATATTCAGAGACCGATCTCCAACAAGTAGCCTGTGCGTCTTCGAACAGCAGTGGGCAGCCAAAGTGCACCGACAAACACACGTGCATCCATTCATTTTCATTCTCATCTTCAAACTCTCTGAGACTCCAATGACGCAAAGATTCATTTGGGACCCACAAAAAGCTCAGTGGCTTTTTCAGCCTCCCTCTGGAGACATTTCTGCAAGTGTCTGCAAGCGCCATAAAAGTACAAGAGGATCCTCATCACTCCACATCACCGCCGGCCTTCCAGCCATATTTACCCCCCAGACATGAAAAGCAGAACTCATGCCGAATGATGAGGAACATCAAAAGCAACCTGAGCTCTTTGACAGTGACAGATCTTTCTTTTGTGCTCAAAAGAAAAAAAATGAGCTGCTTAAAATTCAACTACAAACCCTCAGGAGAGGGAACAGCATCGGATTTCAATAGATTATGATCTCAATCAATTATGTCATTATGTCTGTGAACATTATTGATTCAGTTAGATTAATCAGCACAGTAACAATCTACCCATCGCAAACTGCATTCGGAATTAAATGAGAGGGAGAAATTGGGCTGAGCAGTGTGCAAGTAAGAGCTTGCGTCTCCCAAGTCTTTCGGCATGAACCCACTGAACTCCCCAAGGTGTGTGGAAATGTCTCTAATAGCAAAATCTTGAACCAATTCTGCCATCTAGTGGTCAATAGCTGCAATCGTTTCTGAAAATCCCCCCCCCACCCCCCGCTGAAAACAAAACGCTGCATTACACACGGCACAAAACACCCCAACGCAGTGGTGGAGGGAGGCTGTTTGCAGCCGCAGGACCTGAGCACTTTGCTGTCATTGAGTCGACCATGAACTCCTCTCTATACCAAAGTATTCCAGAGTCAAATGTGAGCACATCTGCCTGACAGCTAAAGCTCGGCTGACACTGGGTCGTGTAAGAGGACAATTATCCCAAAGTGGAGCAGCAAATCTAAAACAGAATGGCTTAAAAAGAAAAGGGGTGTTGCAATGGTCCTGTCCGAGTCCAGAGCTCAGCCTCATTGAAATGCAGCGGAGGGACCTTAAGAGAGCCGTGCACACGACATATGTAAAGAAGAGTGGGCTGAAATTCCTCCAAAACACAATGCGACAGGCTGATGAGACCACACACAAAATTATTTCTTCAAGTTATCGCTCCAACAGATCGATACAGGCTGCTGAAAAAAAAAAAAAAAAAAAGGTTGGACTTGGTTTCTTCCACACACTTCCTCTGCATGTTGGTTTGGTTTTTGTTAAATAAATAACAACGCAGAGTAATATGTTGCGTGTTTTTACTTCTCTGAGGTTGTATTTACTTAATTTTAAGGCCTGGTAAGGACCAGATGGTTTTATATACACATGTGGGCCTATTTGCTGAATGAAAACATTCACAGTCAAAACAGCACTTAGAAGAACATTTGATTTATTGTAGTTGTGGAAATGAAACTGATGGCATGAACAGGCAGATAACAATACTGTTTGGACATAAATCGATCCCTCATCTATCTGGGAAAGTTGCTGCTTCGTGGGAGTTAAATAAAAGAAAAAAACTACTTTGTGAACTCATCGTGAACACGTGCAATTCCGAAAAAAATGGTAACTGATCGTTATTCTAAAATGAGCAACTTAGAAAAACAGTTCTCCCAAAATCAAGCATTTGAAAAAAAAAACAATTTAAAAAAAAAAAACCTGCACTGATTTTTTTCCAACAATTTATAGACTGGGAAAATGAAACAAAAGCACAACCGCTTTAACAGTACTTACAGGTAACTAAAAGCATTATTTAAGACCACAAAATCCTAAAGCTAAAGAATTTTGGTTGCAATATAAAACAAAGATAAAATCTGAATCTAAACCTTAAAATAAAAGCTACAATATAAAAAAAACCTCCTGCGTACAACTGAGAGTCCATCTTACTTTGACACATAAAAGCATTGGTATATTTGATGTTGACATTTTGCAGATACTCACCTAAAGTATTCTACATTTAATTTATTACACTGAAGTCTTATCAAAGACAAAGAAAGCTAAATAAATATTCTACTCATAGTTAACATTCAGGACTCCCAAGTAGGTCAAATAAACCAGAAAAACACTAAATTGCAGCTAATAGCAGCGAACAGCTAGTTTGATAACATGCTTCAACACAATCGCACACATATGGCTCACTCATCAGCATCTGCAAACTGGTCTGGCTCAGTGGGGGTGTTGTAGCGGGACCATGGGAAGGGACGTGGGTGGTGTTTGGCTGGGCTGTAATTGGCTGTCAGTGGCAGGACCACCGTGTCCCTTTGCTGAAGAGTCAAATCCCGCAAAGCAAAAGGCAGCATGTCCTCTGGACCTGGAGGAGACGCACAATGCCAGTTAAGAGTCTGAAAACACTTTCCACAACAACGCGTTTCTCAAACACTGCCATCATGAAATACTGTTGCCGGACAATACAGAGTCATATTCAGGAACAGACTACATGCCAAAGTAAGATCCAGATTTAAGGTAAACACAAGAAACTTGTGCTGAAAAAAAAAAAAAAAGGGACCAGACTCAGTGAATAATTCCCTATAATCCCTACATAGATCAGTGCTGACCAACATGTCATTGGGGTCATCAGGTGGG
This sequence comes from Odontesthes bonariensis, assembly GCF_027942865.1. Classification (NCBI taxonomy): domain Eukaryota; kingdom Metazoa; phylum Chordata; class Actinopteri; order Atheriniformes; family Atherinopsidae; genus Odontesthes; species Odontesthes bonariensis. Next base: position 6,369,304 of record NC_134509.1, read on the forward strand.
AACCTCCTTTCATCAGTGTTTCGTCGAGTTGGGCCCACGACACCTCCAGGAGGCTAGACAATGAGCACTGGCGTCCCAGAGTCCCTCCCCTAATGCCAGCCATCACTGCCCCTCACACCACAACAACCACCTTTTTTATTTTTTCCACAACCACAAGCTACCTCAGCCTTTCACCAATTGCACACCAGTCACAGCGGGGTGGGGATGCAAACCCTGGTTCGGGTAGGGGGTAGAAATAAAAGAGGTAAAGATAAGTAGGAATGGGATTCAAACCCCGGTTTGGGTAGGGGGTAATGAAAGTATAGAGGGTGCCAGAGGTGGAGGCAGGACAAGACACACTAGCAGATTCAGCAGACAAACTCACCTAAACAGTCCTATAATCACCAAAAATACCAGCAAAAACAAAGCCATACAACTCACTCAAAGCCAACTCACCTAAAATGGCCGCCTGGTTTCAAAAGTCTCACATGGGCCACACCCTCCACTTAAATATCTTGAATTTCTTCTTTGCTTCTTCCAAAAGTCAGTTTACACAGCCCGTAGTGATACGAAGGGAGAGAAAATAGCACCAAGCGATTGTGAGGTCTGACTTTATTTGTTGAACGATTTTGTGATGCAAATGTATTACTCTTTTGAACGCATATCGTTTTGAGAAGCAAAACGCTTTATTTTTGTGTCCCCCGCCAACTAGCCGGACTACCTTCGTCAACGCCCAAACGAGGCTGGAACTCTGCTCACAGGACGCAGCAGGGGGTAAGAAGATGTTCATAAATGATGTTGCTGATATGGGATGTCATACAGCTTCATGTCAAAAGAGGCGAACTATCCCTTTAATCTCTCCCAACTCTATCACTGGTGTAACGGTTGTTCTTCCTTGCACTACTTATGGTAGGTACCGACCCTCTTAAATCCGTTCATACCACTTATCAGTTGGTTCTAACCACGACTTAACAGACAAAGTGCAAAGGAAATGCTTTCCAGTGTCTTCACTGACTTAATTCAATTCAGACAATATAAACGCTAAAATCTGAACAGTTGCAAATTTTGTGTCGAAAACACACTCACCAAAGAAACACAGAAATGCTCATAAAATATACAAGAAAAACACAGAACCTACAGTAGGTCATATGGTGACGGGTGAGGGTGTCAGGATTGGGTATAAAAGGAGAATCCAGCAAAGACTTCCGAGCCCGGATGCTTTGCAGCTCACCGCTTTGAGCCAAACTGCGACGCTGAATCAACAATTAGTTGCAAAAAACTCATGCTGCCTTTTGGTCTTTCAACCTCTACAATGGTAATATTGTCAACAAAAATAACTTTTAGTATTTTGTGAAAACAATATAAGGTAACAATTAAGTCCTGTTAAGAGGACTTATGAAAAAGTTTTTGCCTTTACCATAAGGTTCTTGCCCAAAACAGTGTTCTTTCCAGTCCTTGATTGCGACCTCCTGGATCTCATTTTCCCAATCTTCCTTCTCCGTCATCAAGGCTGTTGTGGTGCTTCCTTGAGAGGCGACTTCATTTTCTCTGCAAAAAGGCTCGAGTTACTGCATTCCACAATTAATAACTACAAGTTTGATTACTAACCCTTTCTCCAAAAAGTCAGTTTGCTGTTTAAAAGGTCAATTAAAAAATGTTGAACGGGAGTTATTTCATGAAAAATATCAGCTCATCTTGAATTTTTGGAAGCAGCATGTCTACAAACAGTTAAGATGGGGCAACAAAAGTCTCAGGAAGAGAGGGGCACTAAAAAGAAACAGCTGAAGGAACATACAGCAGCTAATTAGGTCAATTGGCAACAGGTCAGTAACATGACTGGGTGTAAAAAGAACACCTCAGAGAGGCAGAATCTGGGAATATTTCAAAACTCATGCTGCATCCTCCCTCCTCCGCTTAACCAAAGGAGTAGTAGCATAATTTGGAAAAATCCCTAACCCTCCAACCCTAAATCACGATGCTTTTAATATGTCAGCAAACCATGACTATATTAAATTACTATACACCTGTCGGGTTAGTGGTATTAACATTGTGAATCTCACTTAGTACTTATCACTCAATTAATAACATCTTATATCTTGTTTCTTTAATATACACAATATCTGAATAGTATAACCAAAACGGCTTTGAACTCACTATTATGAGCTCCCCTTTTCCTCAGAGCCCCTTGTTTCTGGTCATTTTGCTGTGGGGATTATATATTTAACAAAAAGAAATCCAAATGGTTTCATATAATCATCATAAAAGGGATTAAAACCAAATAGCTGCTAAAGTGTACCAAACCTTCCCTCTACTGAGAAAGTTAATTCATGCAAATCTGGCCTGCTAGCAAACGCCAACAGCGAGGTCAAAACACAGACCGAAACAGTCAAAATTCTTCCCCCTCTATTGAAACGGTGCTCAAGATGCCAGACCAACCACAACCCCGATGTGACTGTATTTCTTCTTCTGCAGGGCTATAACAACCAACCTGCACCTGAAACATTTAAGTCACCTGTCTGATGGAACAGATACATTTGCATTTCAACCAATACCGTCTACAGTCGCCACATAACAGTTCACAATATGGTTATTCATGGAAGATTTGCCTGAAGGGAGCCGATGTCATCTAGAAATTTGGTATTTTTGAGTGAATGATGCTCGCGGGTGCTGTATATTGTTGTACCTTTTCTTCTCGTGTCTGAATTTCTTCGCTCTTCTTTGCTTCCTCTTTGATGCTGAGAAGTTGCGGTCTGGTACCACTTGATCAAACACGCCGGGGAGCTCAGCAGTGTTCATCCTGGTGGCGTCGCTGGTTGAAACACCGGCGGCAGCACCTGCACTCTGAACCTTTGCGGCGGCAGAGGAATTGGTGACAACTGACAACGAGGTTCCTTGTGTCCCGAGTTTCTTTGGCGGGGCTGCTTTTGTGATCTTGTCTGTGTAGCCGTGGTGTATATAACCATTAATCACGCATGATTTGTTTCGAGCACGGAGTTCACCGACTGGTGTGGTCTCTCTGGTTCTACTGGCAGTAGCCGAGCAGCCATGGCGAACAACCAAGCCGTTAACCAAACCGGTCCTTGGAATCAGCCCGTTGGCTTTGCAGGCGTCGTGATGCGCTCCCCTTCGTCTAGTGTCAGAGTTCAGACCCCTGTGAGCCATCACGCCACCTGTGATGTGCAGTCACAGGGTGTGATTAAATGCACAGGAGGCTAAACAACGTGAAAACCATCACATAAAAACGTTTTAAACATCAGAATACTACTTCTTACAATATTCCATTCATTGGAAAAACAATTTAAGAGCCACACCTCGAGAAAGACTTTCTTGTTATCTTTTGAAATGGTCTTGAGCAATCCTCTTCCAGGCTTTCTGAAGGTCCTTCACATTTATCCTTTGGACATTAGCTGCTTTTTCCCTCATTTTCAATCCTGTCCTTGTACCCGAGCAATTTTTAGAGGAATGTGTTATTTCTTTGTTAAGGCCACTTTTTTTTGTGTTTGTTTGTTAAAGGAGAACTGTGGTGTTTTCAACATTAAGCCTCATTTATGAGTCGTCTGCAATGTTTTAGAACCCCCCCCTCACCGCTTTTTTGATGTTTACTGCTGTCTCCGGTATTTGCCTAATTTTGATTCTTCTCAACCTGCTTCAGAATGGCAAGTCATGTGCATGTCTTAAAAGGTCCGTAAAAGCACCAGAAACGTCCGTTTTCAAAATCATCAACTCACCGGAGTGGTTACTGGTGTGCACTGGTAATCCATATCAAATTTCGTTGCGAAAAGTTGCTTCTGTCGTGTTTTATTTGGCAGCTCGTTCATGCTCGCACTATTTTCTTCGCGGTGGCGGAGTAATATCAACGAACATCCAGTACAAAATGTCAAATAAAAAACGACAGAAGCAACTTTTCGCAACGAAATTTGATATGGATTACCAGTGCACACCAGTAACCACTCCGGTGAGTTGATTATTCTGAAAACGGACGTTTATGGTGCTTTTACGGACCTTTCTAGACATGCATATGACTTGCCATTCTGAAGCAGGTTGAGATGAATCAAAATTAGGCAAATACCGGAGACAGTAGTAAACATCAAAAAAGCGGTGAGGGGGGTTCTAAAACATTGCAGACGACTCAGAAAAGAGGCTTAATGTTGAAAATACCACAGTTCCCCTTTAAGGCCACTTTTCACTGAGCTATGAACCATTCAGATGAGCCAGTGGTGACTGAAACTTCCAAAATCCTGGTTCAAAAATGCAGAAATAAATAAGTTTATATGATGATAAACGCTACCAAAATTAGGTTAAAATGAATTAATGCAATATTAATTGTAGAGAATGTGAAATAAATTTTCTGCTTTTATTTACAAATGCATTCATTTAAGCTTATGTTAACGGCACTATTAATTTACTTTGCCACTTCCGTTTTCCATTTTAAAATTATTTTTTTCCCTGATGTATTTAGTTCTTGACTATTTTCTACCCCTCGTTTATTTCCCAGAGCCCATTTATTCGCATTTCTCCGTCTTCATTTTGACATTTCTCAATGCATTTCTGCTTTGTCATACAAATGGAGGAGGCTGTCTTTCAGGGGCTCAGCTTCTCACCTATTGGTTGATCATCAGGCTGCAGGGATCAGGCGCCTGAAACTGGAGGTGGCAAAGAAGAACTTCCAGTACAGAAACTACGATACGGATAGCTTGTTCACTCAACAGACCGGGACAGCTTGTGTTCTCTCAGTTACTTTACCTCAAAGTAAAGCGGCTCTTTATAAAGTCTGAACTACCGCTAACTTGTTAGCCTTCCCGTTTTGTGAAACAGTCCTCCTTAGGCGCAATCTGAAAGACACAATTTTAAAATAGTGTCTTCAGGGACTTTGTTACGAGCTGCATATTACAAACACGGCTAATTTGTTCCCATTTCTTTAGTTATCTATGAAAAATGGCAAAGATAATACAGACATAAGATTGTATTTTTACACCAACAAGGTCGGGTACGTCTTTAAAAAATTAAGGAAACTAGAGTGGAGGACAAAAGTATCGTCAAAAGTCTAAAATACAATCTACAGCAGATAAACTGTTGCTAAGAAAACAGTAGGAAAACTCCAATAAAGAGGTGAGACAGGACCTGAGAGATGCATCTGACCTGAAGCCTCATCAGAAATGGTCTCCATGGAAGGGTGGCTGTCAAGAAGCCGTTCTTAAGGAGGGGAAACAGGGATAAAAGGCTAACGTAGGCCAAAGGACACAAGAAGTGGGCTGAAAAATCAGTGGCAACAGGTCTGATGGAGGGATGAATCCTCCCCAGAGCCCGGACCTCAACATTATCAAAGCAGATCATCTTTAGAGAACGGAACAAAAGGCAGCCGACATCCAAAGAAGAGCTTTGGGATGTCCTTCAAGAAGCCTGGAGAACTATTCCTGAAGACTCCTTAAAGAAAGGACAGAAAGCTGGTCAGAGGGTTCAGGCTGTGCTGTGTAGTTCTGTTTATAGTTGGAATTTTTAAAAAATACATTACATCTCCTCTTCCTGACAACATACAGTATATATAAAGAAAAACAAAGACATTTGCACAGTTCTGTAAATATTGATGAAATCATCATATTTAGCCTTACCGCCATAAAACTAGACACATCGTCGCCAGAGGATGAATTTAAATCAGCCCCGACAGGTTGACGGGTGCCAAATTAAATGGAAATAATCATCATCAAGCGTCGTAGGCAAGATTTGGGTCACAATGTGCTGCTGGGGCCACTTACAAGTCCCCAGAGCTCTGCTGGAAAGCCAGAATGCTGTTCTCCCATAAGTTATTCCCTCATTTGGTATTCTGATGAAAGTAGTAAAAGTCATCTAATACGTCAGACCTAGTCTTCAATCGGTTTAAAAGGGGGTTGAGTTCTGGTGACTGTGAGGGCCATAACACAAGATTTACATCATATTGATACACATAAAATCATTCAGTGATCCCTTGGGCCCCATGGATGTGGGGCAGAAAGCCACTCACATCAGGATAGAAATGCTTTATTGCAGGATAAATGGAGGTTCCTCAGAACCAAAGCCACCACATGTCGTCAGTGAAGAGGCCAAGAGGGCAGACTTTTCCTATAATGTGTCACTGTGTGAACATCCTGGCTGAATTTCTTGACAGTAACAAAAATGCTAATGTGAAACATAAAAAATGCTGACCATAACACAAACCTGAGGTTACCGTAACTTTCCTCTAAGTTGTAACATTCTGGTTCAGTCTGGTACACAAACAATTATTTCCAAGTGCGAGTTACACTCATTTTACGTCGCTTTTAAAAGCATGAAGTTTAAAGCTTTTGCCCAACGAGGCTTTTCATCCCCTAAGAGTTTCCCATTCATTCTAATTGGAAGTCTTAGTCAAATGTGTTAGCTCACTGTTGATGTGCTGGTTTAGCTTTGAGACGCTTTCATTAGATTTCTCTCTTTGTATTGTTACATCTTTGTTCTATACGACAGCTAAAGTAGTCGCTGTTGACTTTCTAAACAAATAAAACATTTCTCATGTTCCCAAACCTTAACCTCGGCGCCTGTTTAAAGTTAACATTAGCTAACATTAGCTAACGTTAGCCTTGTGATTGACAGCCATCACTCTACCGGCTGTCGGCAGTCCGCGTGCTCATCAGAGAAAAGGGCAACAACACAACAGGGAAACGACCAATAATTCTTTAAAATGGACAAATAACTAAATAAATACAGAGAAAGCTTAACTTCACATCATCTCTTACCTGTACTGTAGTCACGTGCACACTGCACACCTGTCCCGCGCAGCAAAAAAAACGGCCCAAGAGAGAAAGCAGAATAAGTTAGTCGCCGGTAGGGGGCGCCAGAATATGCAAAATAATTTTATATCCGTGTTTGCTTCCAACGGCACTAAAAACAGCAGCAGTGCGTTTTGGGCGTTGAAGTAAAATCCTCGTTGAGTTGGAGCTCGAAAGTTTAGTTCCTTAAATAATATTAATGTAATGTATAATTCTCCAGCTTTTAAGCTACACAATGCCTCCACTTCACTGCTGCCCAACAGCTCTTACCAAATCCATTTGAGTGCATTTGGATTAGAATGGGGCCGAACGAACTCCAAAAGGTCCCAAACATTTCATGTCATTGTATAAATTTATGTGTAGATTAAATCTATCAAGAAATGGAATCATAAGGTGTTTGTCTAATATAAAGGAAAGTGACACCCAATACAATTCTGACATCTGGAAATACTGGAAAAGCCAATTGTATGTGGGCCTATCCCCAATCCGATTTTTATGAAATGATTGTCTCTGTGAGTGTGTGTGTGGGGGGGAGTTGTATGTCTTTTAATGTACTGCATATTCTTATCTGGACCTTGAGTCTGTGAAATAAAGTTTATTATTATTATTTACAGCTCTGAATTCCTCACTATGGGTCTTGTCAAATGTAAGACCAGCATACTTAGTAATTAAGTAAAAACCTATTCAGAATAACACGATCAGATCAAAAAAAAAAAAAAAAAAGGAACAATATTAAGTCCATCCAGGTCATAATCATCTGAATTGCTTGAGTCTCGTCCAAGTATTCCAAAAACATTGGATCACATTTTCTTCTTTTATTTGAATTTGTACTATTCAGTAACTGACCACATTTTAAAATGATCTGATCCATGCGATAGAAACTGTATTCTAAAAAAAACCCCAAAAAGCACGTTGTTGTAAATGTTCTGAAACAAGTAGTAGTGAAAGTATTGAAAAAGACAAAAATGTGGTTCAAAGTATGAAGACAACTCGTTCCGTCCTGCTGTTGCTACTTTTGCTCACAGACAGGCTCGCAGTACTACTCCCTTATTTCAAACGATTGGAAATCTCACCTCTTTCACCTAAAGTTGCTTCGGCCTTGCATGGCATGAAAGCCTGCTCTTATGTGCTTTAACGTGACACACAAAATATGCAAAGGGGTCTGGACTAAACCTTGTAATAATCATGAATTCTGCTTCCAAGGGTCCAAAAGTTTGTCCAAATCCCTGAAAACCACAGAAAATACACACAGAAAAGAACCGAGACTGCGATTTTTAAAACAGTCCCTCGTGCACCTGGACAAAAGCAACTGCTTTCATGGCAGATTAAATGCATCTCTAAGAGGAAATTAAGTCTCACCTGGTGGCAGCTAAGACACGAGCAGCAAAGAAAGTAATTTCACGAGGCATCATCACTGCCAAAGCCACTTTTATTGCCATTTACGTAAACTACATCCCACTTGGGTAGGTCTAATAACTAAGTTTAAGAGCAACAAGGCATGAGTTTGTGACAGTTTCTACAACTTGTACTGTTTGATTTTATTCAGATCTAGAATGGCACAAGGAGCTATGGAGAGAACAGATTTGTAAAGCAAACCAAGACACAATCCAGCAGGTATTGGTAATAAGTTAATATTGCTCATAATGCTAACTGCTTAAGGTAGGAAGACAGTTTACAACCATATCAAAATCCAGTTTAAAGCGAAATGAAAAATCAGTGAACGAACCATGGCTAACACAAAATAGAAACAGAAATCAGCCACTGACTGAAAAGAGGATTCCATGTCGTTGAACCCGGCTTGAGTACCGAACAAAGCGTTGTGCTGTACGACGAAGAGGACACCAAAGCAACAGCAAGTTTCGTTTAGATAAAACCGTAGAAAATAGTTGTCTTAGTACCAGTTTTGAAAAAGAGTGGTGAGTGGCACATGAATACAAATTATCACTATATAAGTACAACGTTTACAAGTCGAGAAAATACGTCGGACGTAGAGTGTACCTTGAAAAACCTGTGGATCTACAGCAACGTCGTCTCAGAAAATGTCCTCAAAAAGGCACAGACAGAAAAACAAGAAAGTGGACCATGCAAACGCAAACAAAAATGTTCTTTGTGCAAGGAAGCAAAACTCAAGTTTAGAATAATGACATTAATACAGCAGATTGGAATGGTTTCCCCTCTCGAAAACAATGCCCTCGGTTACAGCACTGACTGAATACTGTACATGTGTTACAACAAGTCTTAACCGACAGATTTAAATAACAAACGCTCATTTGGCCACACAGAAAGTGAAATATTGAGTTTTACATTCATGATATTTACAGTATTAAGAGCTTCAGACAGCTATCGGGGCTTTGTGTACAATCTGACGATGAGATTACTAATCCAGTCCTTTGTACCAGGAAGTAAGTCTCCCGTGCACGCTCACATCCAGCATCTGAGTAAACCTCGATGAGCATAGACAGACGATTCAGAAAGCCCCGTTCACAATGGCCGCCAATCACTCCAACGGAAATCCATCACGCATCCTGTACATTCATGTAACTTTTCTGTGCAATATCATTTAGGTCTATTATTAGCAACTGGGAATCTTTTCAAGCTCAGGCTTTGCTAGCAAATAGCAGCCATGGAAGTTCCAGTTTAAAGACACGCCTTGGCTGCAGCTTCTGTGTGTCAGAGCGACAAACCACAACTCATCTGAACCGACTAAGGGCCACTTCTCAGTGAATAAAAATTCACTACCGGACTGATTGACACTTTTTCTGGAAGACAATATATTTTCAAGGTGAATAAAATAAATGAAAAAAAGAATAATTTTTTTTTTTCATCACCATCCCTTCACAGACTTAACAAAACTTGCCAGCGTATGATGTCCATCGTGTGAACACCAACAACAGCACTTATTTAACTTCCATTCTTTCTCTTCTTTCTCTGACCACTTCAGCCTCTTTCCTCAATCTTTTTCTAACACATGCTTGTCCAAACCAGTAATCACGCGCAGTCAGAGATCACCTATATGACAGAGGTTAGTTTACAGGTCAGGCAACATGTCTGCCTTCATGTCTGCATCACGCAGGCTTACTGTCGGCTTGCTGCTTTGTTTAATTTATTTTCCAAACATACCTAACATCTGCGAATAACGCATAGAATTCAAATAAGGATACAATTTTACCACGATGTTCCAGTTTTTAAGCCCAAGTACAATTATCTCCAGTGTATGGTTTGATTGTGCGAATCTTAAAAGGCGCGTCGGGCGCAGGTTATTCGCGGGTCGAAATCACCAGCTTGTTGCATGAGATGCAAAAATGTCTGCAGATCACAGCAGCAGAGAGGGAAACCGGTGCAGACAGAGATGAACAGTCACAGTTGTAAAATCACTTATAGCTGAGAAAAGTCCTTTTAGTTCAAAGCTGAATCTTCCACTGAGAGAAAACGTCTACCCGCAAGCAGCAGCGGGCGATGAATGTCTTTTTACACGTGACTGGGTCTGATCATCTTTGCTGTCCTCCTGTACAGCTTTCCTGACTTGGGCTGCAGGTGCTGACCAGACGACTGGAATGATCCCTATCCGCCCGACATGAGGAGTGATTCTCATCCCAGTTAAGTCCCTGCTAGTTCTTTATCTCCAGAATGGAGGGGTTGTGGTCCAGGATGGACAGGATGATTTTGTCCATGTACTGTCGCAGGCGTAAGTTGATTTCCTCCTGCTCCTTCAGGGCTTCCATTAACTGCAGAGAAATACACATGACATTCATTTCATTGCATCAATCAGGCATACAGTTCTCTGATATTAAAGGGATAGTTCGCCTCTTTTGACATGAAGCTGTATGACATCCCATATTAGCAATATCATTTATGAACATTTTCTTACCCCCTGCTGCGTCCTGTGAGCCGAGTTCCAGCCTCGTTTTGGCGTTGATGAAGGTAGTCCAGCTAGTTGGCTGGGGTCACAAAAATAAAGCGTTTGGCTTCTCAAAACAATATGCGTTCAAAAGAGTAATACATTTGCATCACAAAATCATCCATCCAGAAAAAGTCAGAGCTCACAATCGCTTGGTGCAATTTTCTCTCCCTTCGTATCACTGCGTGCAGCCACCTGCCGGCAGCTGCGCCTGTTACAGTGTTTGCTGCTCGGTCTGCACTTCGGTCTGCACAGTTTACACAGAACGCAGTGATACAAAGGTAGAGAGAAATAGCGCCAAGCGATTGTGAGGTCTGACTTTTTCTGGATGGATGATTTTGTGATGCAAATGTATTACTCTTTTGAACGCATACTGTTTTGAGAAGCAAGACGCTTTATTTTTTAAGCCCCAGCCAACTAGCCGGACTACCTTCATCAACGCCAAAACGAGGCTGGAACTCTGCTCACAGGACGCAGCAGGGGGTAAGAACATGTTCATAAATTATGTTGCTAATATGGGATGTCATACAGCTTCATGTCAAAAGAGGCGAACTATCCCTTTAAGGATTAGCTTAAAACTTGTTCTTTGTTTAACCCTCATACAGAAATTATTGCTAGAATATTCTATACCTACTGTGATATTTGGCTACATACATGAGTACATCTGTCTGATACAGCTGAAGGTTGAAATGAAGCACTATTGTCATTAAATTTTCTCTAAATAATGAGGTCTATGAACCCTAAAACAAGAAAACATACTTCAGTTTGCACCCTGTAGAAGGTTTGTCACCAATGGGAACATTTCGTAGATTCAATATGAGCCTCATTCAATAGTTTGTTAAAACCTTGTTAACACACATAAAATGTAACATCAGAGATATGTCAAAGAAATAGAGCTTAAAAAAAAAGAGCCAGCAGGAAGGAAAAAAACAGGTTTCATGTTCTTTGTCATGAGGAATGAAAACTGATGATGGACAGTCTTTGTGATATCTCACCTGGTCTCTGGAGGCATTATCTATCTCCGCTGCTAGAGATTGGGCCTTGGTCTGCGTAGCAAACAGGTTCTTGGCTTCATGCAGGCTGAGGCTGAGGATATGACCGTTCAGCTCATCATTCTGCTCCCTCAGCTTCTGGTTCTCCTAAAACACAGCGTGAGGGAGGGAAATAGAGAAGACAAACACAAGGAAAGGTGATAAGTGTGCGGACCAAACAAGCGCATTAACTTTTTTTCTTCTTCTTTTAACAATAACTACTACTCAAGCTCCATTCAACCACGGACCAAACCACAGCATTTGGTCCCTCATCCAGCAGCAAACACAGCAACGCACTTCTAATGTGGCAACACCTACTCGACTTAAAATGGGTTATGTGTGTTAACTGTTCTCCTGCTTTTTCTGGTGCGTTATGAAAGCTTTTTGCCCGCAAGAGGTCAGTTTGCTTTTTCCCTTGTTCTACCCTTAACCGCCAACAAGGGAACTGCAGCGCTGACCCCAAATAAGCTTGTGCGAGTTCACTCTACTCCATTGTTATTAGTGGTTAATCGGGGCGTCAAAGGTCGCAGAAGCAATTTTACCATCAGACCGGTGCAGAGCCGAGCTCCAGACAACACCAGGTGATGGAATTCAGGGGGAAGAAAGTCCTGAGACATAAATTGCTGGACACACACACACACACACAGTTATTTACAGAGCTGCACAAGAGGTTGAGCTTAGATTACACAGAGTTGTGCTTCTCAAGTTAGAACTGATAATGTACAAAATTGAATCATTTGTCTTAACTCGTGCAATAAGAACAAACAGAACTTTCTTCTTTTAACTCTAAAGCTACAGGATGGAGTGGGAAGAAGAAAACACTGTACGTGCAGATTGAAGGTATATCATTCCTGTTCTAGCTTGATTGCACTTAGTGTGACAGCCCAAGGCTACAGGAAGACATGGACTTTATCATCTCAAGTCCCTGATAAGATACGTACACACTGTACACATCAGCAGCCCTGATTCATCCATGTAGCATTAAAAAGTTCCCTCCAGGCAGAATGGTTTTGATGACCTCTGCTTTTTGTGCATCAATATTGTGCTTTTGGCTTTGAGCCGTGGGGGTATTATGTCCGATATATTTCCTCCTGTGATGAAAATGAGTCAGACACGTTACCATTCTTGTCAGAAAGGACTAAGAAAAGATTTACTCCCTCATCTCTGCTGTTAACTCAGCAGCAGGGGCCTGTACTAAAAAAAAAAAAAAAAAGGATTAGTGAGGTAACTTCAGTGTTAACCCGGGGTGGCACAAAGGTGGTTCATCCCAACCAGGGTGTTTATCTCCATGGTAACTCGTGCTGGAAACCTGACCTTATCCAGAGAAGCTTACAGGAGGTTACCAGATACGAGATCAACACAGGAAAAGTATGATATCCCAATTAATTATCTTTAAACCACTTAAATGAAACTTGTCTTTTTCATTTATTTGCTGATAAAATAAATAAAAAAACCCTACCTATTTTTTTGGATTTGAACTAATGTTGCGACATTGCTTAGCCTGATCTCGATTGCTCAGGTTTGTCAAGTCAGAAAAACCAAAATACTCCCTGGATGTAAGACCCTGATCTGTCCTGTTGGCAGGACTGAAAACAGTGACGACTACATTTAAATGTCTAACCTTATCAGATACTTTGATATCACTGTAACTAGGAATCAAGATATGCTGACATGCGCTGCCTGGACTTCCTTTTTGAAGTCAAAATATCAGTAAGTCTCACTGCATTAGGAGGAGGTTTTAAAAGCTACAAAAGGGTCAAAATAGTTGACTGTCAAAACTATAAATTCATCTGTAAAGCTGAAAAATATGTACTGCCTAAATCCACACTGTTGCAATGTGTGCCCCAGATCCACCTCGAGTCTGCAGCCACGAAAATGCCAAAGGCCTTCTTTGATTTATGGAAGTTGTGCACTTAATTCTCCTCTGGCAGCACATAAACCACATTATTGTGCGAGGAGCCTCTGAGCTGGTAGGAATACGAAAGAAAAGTGAGGATGTACGGTAACCGTTGCTGTGCGGGGCATCTTCTGGGGAACATGACTCAGTCTACCTGGCTTTATCTATGACGGGGTCACAAATCTTCCCTGGAGGAATGACGCAGGGATGAGCAGTTTTTAGAAATGATTACAAAAGTTGCCATGTTGCCTCCTGTACTCTAGGATCAAAGTGGAAAAAGCTCCAAATGGTCTCGGTGACAACAGTGAGCAGCAAAGAGATTCAAACAGAGCGCGTCATCCATACCTGCTTGAGCCTTTTGACCTCGTGCTCGAGCTCCACCTCCCTGGTCCTGCTGCTGAAGTCTGCGAGCCCAATGGAGGAGCTGCGGCCCCGGCCGGGCTTCTCAGCTTCCAGCTTGTAGAGCTGCAAGTGCTCCAGCTCTCGTCGCAGGTCCTCTATCAGCTACGCACCAGAGAACGGACGGATGAGCAATGTCGCGTAATTCTGCAGCTACGAGTTGCTGAGCTGACATGGCGGCAGATGTGCAAACAATACACTTTGCCGTTTGTGTGCGTGGTTACATGAAATAACCCCTCCCACCTCTTGCATGGCGTCCTTCTCCTTCTGAAACTGCTGTCTGTTCTGTCTCAGTTTATCCATCATCTTCCTGTAGAGGTCCATCTCATCCTTCAGCCGCAGACTGGTATCCTCCAGCTTGTCTGTCATCCTTTGCTTCTCCTGAGGATGAACGGACGCAATATTGTTTCTTTGTTCTCGCTCTGTTTTCAAAGTTCATTTAGTCAAAACCATTCCACAGGAAAGTACCAACATACAGACTTGACTTTCCTATTTTCTGTGACACCGTGGTGGATCATACTTCTACTATGTTCTGACAATTCTGACAATGTTTAAATCCAGACTGAAAACAGTTCTATTTAGCTGTGCATATGACACCTGAAAGTATTTTATCTGCACTCTTCACTTTTAAATTAATTAATTAATTAATGATTATTTTTAATGTTTTTTTTTATTTATTATTAATTATTATTATTATTATTATTATTATTATTTTATTTATTTATTTTAATTTCCTTTTTAATGATTGTATTGCCTTCTTGTGATTTTATGTAGCTGTGAAGCACTTTGAATTGCCTTGTGTATGAATTGTGCTCTATAAATAAAATTGCCTTGCCTTGCCTACTATCACATGTTACATGAACAAAGTCTCAACATAGAGATGTGGTTGAAAAACTTGGAAACTAAAATAAAAACTGGATGTTAGGAAGATAAATAGAGCAAACTGGGCTGTTTGAAACAACTAACAAGACTGAAAAAAACAAAACAAAACAAAACAAAAAAAACAAAACAACAAAAAAAAAAAAAAAAACAGAAAACGGACTAATTCAAACGTGGCTCACCTCATCCAGTTTCTCCGTCTGCGACTTGAGTCGGAACATGCTATGAGACATCTCACCGTTCTCGTCCTCCAGCTGCCTCACTCTTAAAAACACACACACAAAAAAAAAAAAAAAAAAAAAAAAAAAGTGAATGTCAGTGCGCTAATGTCAGTCCATTTCACTGGCGGTTATAAGAAACAGCCAAACAACCAGAATAAATGTTGTAACTCCACAGGTAGCTTACTACCTCAGGAGCAATCTCTGAGGTCTATTTATTTACCAATGTTACCATCTGGTAGGCCCATGCATATCCGTAGCTGGAAGAAGAGAGCGACGTACATTTCTCTGACAAAGCAACCTGTAACATCACAGCATCTCATCAGCCCTGCGAGCAGCCAGGTGCTGCTAAACAAATGCACTTGATGAATAGATCTTCAGCAGATGTGAGCACCTCTATAAAAGCAAAACGTTGGCAGTTTTCTGGCCTTGAGCACTCAGCTGTATGTTAACATAATGCCAATGAGGAAATACATCAGCAATGATCTTAGAGAAGCAATTGCTGCTGCCCATCAATCTCCAAGGGGAAAAATGACCAACGGTGCAGTTGTTGTCAGATTAAAGGAAAGAGGAGCATGTCTGAAATGGAGGTTTAGTATCTCCCTTGAAGTAAATCTGTCTCACCGGCTGCTCAGTAGCTCCATCTGCGTGTTCTTGTCTCTCTCCATCTTGGTGTAGGCCTCTCGGTGTCTTCTTAATTGCTCCTGCAGATTTTGTTCTGCGCGTGTTTCTTGATCCTTCAGCTGCTCCTCCAGCTCGTGAACCCTGAGATAAAACCCAAAATCCTCTAGTGTTGATCATCTTAGATTCTATCCTTTTGAATACCGAATCGCTGCTACAATCTATATCGCCATCAGTCCTTTGGGGAGGACATTTTTACAATTCAGCAGTGAGATGGCGCGGGAAACCAACTGTATAACATGACACTGGGACGGTGGTTTATTTGTACAGCAGAAAATCTCTGAAACCAAGTTTTCAGACTTTACCTGTGGACGAGTTGTGTGTTCTCCTGCTTCAGCTTAGACTTGAGGTCCCCATTCATCAGAATCTCATTCTCGAGTTCTGCCACCTTCTTCTCGAGAGAACTCACCTGATAAAAACAGAGTTGGTGTAAAAACAAAAGTTAAAAATGCAGGTTTATAGCATGAACGTGATGAAACTTATATATACTAAAAGGTTTAAGATGACTGATGGTGAAAAAACAAAAAGGCTTCTCATTAGAGAAAGTAGGAAATAAACAAAAAAAAACAGAAACAAAATAATAAATATCGTAATAAGTATAAAATACAGTACAAGTATAATTATTATAACTTTCAGAAGTTGATCGTCTGTGTGGGGGCAGCCCTAATCTGTCATGCACTCCCTATGTTGCAGAGATTGTTAGTACATGGAAGTGACAGAAGCCTTAAATGTCTTTTCTTGCTCACATTCACATCCTTTTCAGCTTTCAAGTAGATATCAAACACCACATCTACGTGATCAAATTAGCTGTCACTAGAATTGGAGTGCGCCCATATTATGATCATTATGATCAAGTCTAAGGGGCACCTACTGAAAGCAACCAAGGTTTGTTTAAGATGTAGCTACATTTTTCAGCAAAAAAAGATCCTAAAAGGGTCTGAAAAAAAAGTGTAAAAGTCACTAAAGGCAGATTGTAACAGTGTGAGCCAACAAGCATTCCAACTTTGCTTGATCATGTATTAATCCAGTGGGTGTTAAGAGGAGAGTCGCTGATGTAACATGTGAATATCAGTGTGTTTACATGCATACAGGCGAATCAAGCTGCAGCTGCAGTACGACGAGGCCATTTAACTGGACCGCTGTCCTTCTACCAGTGTAGATGCACTGAAGGGGATGTGTGGCACTGCAAGGCTGTACGATGATGCTTAAACTAAAAGTTTTAGTCGAGAACAGCGTGACAGCAGACAAATCATCTTCATATAGTTGCAATAAACAACAACTCCTTTCATACCTTCAACAATCAAATCAAATCAGTCACCAAATCAGCCTTTTATCAACTTAAGAACATATCCAGAATTAAGGGTTTCATGTCCCAAACAGATCAGGAGAAGCTGATTCATGCTTTCATCTCCAGCAGACTTGACTACTGTAACGGTCTTCTGACTGGACTCCCCCAAAAGAGTCTCAAACAGCTGCAGCTCATTCAGAACGCTACAGCCCGAGTTTTAACCAGAACAAAGAGATCACATCACATCACCCCAGTTCTCAAGTCTTTACATTGGCTCCCGGTCAGATACAGAATAGATTTTAAAGTTCTGCTACTCGTCTACAAATCACAGAATGGTTTAGGTCCAGAATACATGAATGACATGCTAGCAGAGTATAAACCCAGCAGAGCTCTGAGATCTGCTGACTCAGGTCAGATAGTGGAGCCCAGAGTTCAAACTAGACACGGTGAAGCAGCTTTTAGCCGTTATGCTGCACACAACTGGAACAAACTACCAGCAGAACTGAAATCAGCCCCTGTGTTTTTAATTTTTATTTTATTTTTTTTCTCTTTAAATTGCGGCTTTATGCTGTTCTTTTAAATGCCTTGTCTTTATGTAAAGCACATTGAGTTGCCTGTGGTATGAAATGCACCATATAAATAAAGATGCCTTGCCTTGCCTTGCCTAAAAGTAACTATGCAATCCCTTTAAATTTGCCAGATTTAAGAGGAATCGTAACAGATCTCATCATGTAAGTTTAGCTCTTGAATATATAACTGCCGTTATAAGAGAACATTCTGACAGATCTTATTTTTCATAGATTTGTTAGACAGAATAGGCAAGATCCGACGCATCTGTTTTTAAAAGAAGCTAATCAAAATTATTTTATATTAAAAAAAACAACCCGCACACGTGTAAAAGAGAGCAAACATATCCATACCTTCTCATTGATGTCAACGTCACAAGAATCGATGCTGTCTCGGAACAGGTCTTCTGTGCTGCCGTTACTGCTGCTCAGGTTGCTGTTGTGGAGCAGCTGCCTGCTCAAACACAGATAAACACACTTATGCAGTCTGGGGAGGGTTTGTATCGGTGTCTGTGGTGGTGCAAGTGAAAGGAAGTGATGCTGCTGCAGAGTAGCGTACATATAAAGGACCATGAGGTGGGGCTGGGGTGGGGAGGAGAAAAGCTGCTGCAAACAGAATTAAAATGAGCACACATGCAGCAGCCTCACACCAACACCCACTCAGATGTGGGCATATCTGAATGTGCTCACATCCCATGATGTGACCTTGGCTAACCCCTTTTAAAGTGATGGGATAAGTTCATAACAGCAAGGTGCTGCTCCATCACTGAGATTGGCAATAAAGAGAGAAGAGGGAAGGAGAGGAGAAGAAACAGAGGACAAAGAACAAGAGAACAGAGGAAGAAAGCAATAAAGTAGAAGACGGGACCAAAGCAGACACAGCCAACAGAAAGAACAGGGAAAGGGAGCCAAACACTATATTGAATACATAGATCAGGCCTGACAGGCCATTTTCACTCTGTCACTATAACTCAGTTTGTCTGGCTACAAATAGGACAAAAGCCTCAATACAAGACATCTTAACCAGCACAGACTATCAAGGCCATGCAGCGGCATACGTGGCTGTTGCTGAGAAAGTTCATGTCCAATCTCAGCTTAGGAACAAAAAACCAAACGTTTTCCCTGTATTTTCTCTAAATAACTGGATGTTAGAGCACAGGCTGGGTGATGAGGAAGCAGGAAGTGCTGACCTCACTCAAACAAACAGAGCGAACAAGTGCAGTGCACGTCGTACAAGCTGTAAACACAAGCAGGTGAACTTTACTGCAGACACACACACAGGAGCACACACTCTGCATTTGAACAAACACATACAGGTGGTTGGCCTACCTTCCGAAAGCAGTGCTGGAGATTTTTCTGTTGGGGCTAAAAATGGAAAAAAAGACAACATTCAGATCTCTTTTTTTTTTTTTCCCTTACACCACAGATATGTCTACGCTCTTTGCTCAATAATACAGTCGGGGTCAACCTCTGACAGCAATTAAGTGTAATTTTGGCGTGACAGTGTGACAGTGCGCAGGACACGGAGAGAAACCGAAGTTCTGAGGAACGCGTGTTATGATTTCAGTCCTGGTTCAGTGAACAAGACTTTTTCCTGTCAGCTCAGCAACTGTCTCAGCCCAACGACTCTTTCAGTATGATGCTGCGTCTGTCTGTGCCGTGGAGCACAATGAATTAACAAAAGTGACCAAGCACACTGGAGGGTTGCTGAAACAAACAAACATCCTCACTCATGCCTGCAGCATAAGAGAGTTGATCTGAGGCAAAAACAACACATTTCACATTACATTCAAAATCATCTTCTCCTAATTTTAACACATTTAGCAAATTATTTGTGTGTGTGTGTGTGTGTGTGTGTGTGTGTGTGTGTGTGTGTGTTTTTTGTGGGCATTAGTGTTTTCAGGTCAACTGTACAGCTATAAACGGTGACCACGGATTATGCTTCCAATAATAGTTTCCCTGTCAGAATGGCTGTAGAGGTGAGTACAGGGCGACAGCCTTACATAACAGTCGGTTAGCGTTTGTATGCATATGTGCATGGACTAAATAGGATAGAGAACACTTTAAACTCCTCTGAGAGAGTATAAATCACTTTTGTTACATTATACTGTAGGAAAAAAACCTTTCAGAGCAAACAGTGACTCATCAGTACAATGCGAGAGGACAGATTCGTTTCAAATGCTGATTCAGAGTTCAGCCCATAAAAGGTGCTCGCATCTGTTCCTGTTAAAGGAAGTGTGGCGAACGCCTGCGGTTGGTAAAGTATTATCAAGTTATGATAATAACTTTTTTTCTAAAAAAAACAAAAAAAACAAAAACAAAAGGAACAACCTGGACACACATGCAGTTTCTACTTAAAAATGTTTCCTTTAATCAAGAGGAAACCGACTGTGTCTGTGCCATGTGTGAATTACACCGCCGGGGCTTTCCTGTAATATTCTGAGACAGAAATCTGACAAGTTCAGACTTACTAACATATTACTTTCCACTCAGCACAAGTGTGACCTGCTTCACATTACCAGGCGGACACACGCTGGAGCAGCGGGTTAATTTGTGATCAGCTGTTCAGAGGACGCCGACACAACGTGTGGGGTTGTTTTTTAGCTACAGCTCTCTGCCTGAGCACATATCAGTATTTCCATCTGCTGCCCTTTTTTTTTTTTTAAAAACAACATGCTCCGTGTTTGTTTCCTTGATGCAACTTCCTATGTCGGTAACAACAACCGTAACTCAAAAATGACCTACAGAGTTGTTTTTGTCAGCTTCTCTTCTTACAAGAAGCGGTGATAGATGAAGGTGTCCTCGGGGAACTTCTTTTAACTCCTTCAAAACAGCTACGCTGCTCCTGTGGCTGAATTAAACCCATCACTGACCATTTAATGAGCTTAAACATGGAGAAAAAAAGGGATGTACTCGAGCGTTTCGAGCCACCAATCCGTACATTTCACACGTGGCGAGCCAATATGATGCGTTACTGCGATGGGACATGTGAGTAAACTGTGTGCTTGGACAAAAGTGACCAAAGTCTTTAATGTCAACCCTTTCAGAAGCTGTGTTTATGGACCTGTGTGCCAATGTAGCCGCTACAAAAGCTGTTATACAACAGAAATGTGGAGGCTCCTGTCCAAAATGACCTAAATGTCAAATGATTCACAATTGCATTATCTTAAAGTTATTCTGTTGCTAATTTGAGAAGTATGCTGTAAGCTAAGTGCAAGTCAGTAAAATTCCCACTGAGATAAAAAGCTTTTCTTTTTTTAGCTCTTTGTATGTTTTTGATGACAGATTCAATCCCGCACAAAATAGGTGTCCTGCTGCTGTTCAAAGATTCCCATTTGCTGGAAGGGTTCGTTTTGCTCTACATATCCCAAATAGTTTCAAGTTAGTTCATAGTTTTCACTTTTATACTTCTTTAAAAACTCCCGTGGTACTTATGCAGAGTGCTTTGGATCATTTGGATCTGGAGAGGTTCAAACCAGAAATATGGTAACATGTTGGTCTTTACAGATCATTTCAATAACTACGTCGAGGTAGTTCTGCCAAACGGCCGTCTCATATGGACCCTAACCAACATTCACAAACAAATATTTTTTATTTAAATTGTGGAAATGATCATATTCATTGCAAAGCTTTTCCACTTTGTGGCATGTTCTTTGAATCTTTTAAAAGTACTTCATTTATAACATCAGCTTACCTTACAGTTAAATGATATTCCTCTAATCAGTGGTGCACTCACCACTTTCATATTCTGTATTAAATTAAAGTTCCTGGGAAAACTGGAGTCAATGAAAACCTGCACGGTTCAATTTGGTTCGACAGGCTAAACATTCTTGCGTCTGATGAAATTTATGTTGGTGTGGAACACAGTTTTCAGAGTGCGTTCATGTGTTTTACCTGTTAGCCTTGAGGTTCTTCAGCCGAGCCTCCAGGTCATTGAGCAGGTTGACCTTCTTGCTGCACTGCGAGCAGTAGACATCCATGAGTTCGCCAGTGTAATGGTGGCGCGTTTTACGAGGTGTCTGACCTGCACTGTAAGCACACACAGAATCACACAGACTTGCACCGCATCGGAAGATTTTTTTTGAGTAAATCACGGCAGTAAAAAGCAAAGCTCAGGCCGACACAAACCAAGAACCATTTCTTCTGGGACAAATTTAAAGAAACAGAAAAGAAAAGAAGCATATATTCAGCCCACTCTATATGGAAGAATTTAAACTTCTTTCCCATGTGCTCGTCAAAGATTTCTTGGCCTTGTTTTTAAATCTCCATACCAACTTCCTCTGGTGAGTTTTGTCTGCTTGGTATGCGTGAAAGGAGCACGGAGGTGTATTGCCAGTCTATCAGGTGTGAGGCTTAATCCCATTAAACAGAAGGCTTTGATGAATATTAATGTGGCCTTGAAGGCAAGAACTCCTAAGATACACTTCTACAGTCAAGGCTAACACGAGTCAGGTTAGAATTTTGGAGGTGGCAGAGCAGAAATGCAAACCCATGAAATTCAGTGGAGCAGAAGTTACTGAAATGAATCATAGGAAGCAGTGCCGAGTCGTACATCGAGTTTGAGGCTGTTATGGACGACTTATCTAAAAACACTTAAATTAATTTAATAACTTAAATTGGTTCTGATTTTTTTTTTTAAATCAGCCTCATTGATGTGAAGACTGGACAAAAATGTTTGGCCTTTGAAGACCTTGTATTATCTGTCCATCTTTTTTCTGTACCCGCTTTATGGTGTACGGGGTCACGAAGGGACAGGGGAATACACCCCGATACATCCATCGGTCAATCACAGGGTCAACACAAAAACAAACAACCATGCAGGCCCACATCCACACGTACGGACCATTTAGGATCACAAATTCACCAAACGTTCAGGGTGCAATGATCAAATGGTTGAACAAAACGGCCTGATCGAACATTTAAAACCCAGTGGTATAAGGTTTTGTCAAAGACCCTACAGAGAGTCAAAGTAAATGTCAGAGTGGGGGTGCTCCATTAATAATATACTGATGGTACGTAGAGTCTGCGCAGCCTTCAAACAGTGATTCATGTGGCCCACCCGTCGCGTGCTGGATGCCAAGTGAGGCTCGATTCTCAGCAAGATCAAAGCAACTGCTGCTCAATTCATAGCTAAAGATTTCCAGTCTTACTGTGTGGTTGAGCTTTACAGTTTGAGTACCGACAAGACAATTTAACTGACAAAGCTGTGGCGCTCTTATATATCAAAGTAAAGAAAAAAGTCAAACAGGAGCTCAAACTGCCACATTTATACATAAAATGTTTTCATTTCCAATGAAAAATGAACATCTACATTGAAGAAATGTTACGAACTATGAGAATCCATTGAATCAAACCGAATTGTTCGGTTTAAAAAAGTATTTCAAGAAGTCCAGATGGCAGTTTTTGTGGGGTTCAAGAGCGTCTCTGCCAATTTTAGCAAAGTGGTCGATTCAAAATGTTGAAATACCCGAAACACCACAGTTGTCACACTATCCAAGGATACCTTATTTTAGCGCGTAAACATGGGGAGCGGCGTTTCATTCACTCTTACCTCGAGGGCACAGATGAGCCGAGGTCGGAGCAGCCGTTGGTGCGAGTCTCGTCGTCTGGACAGGGGCTGCTGGGAGTGTAGTCAGGTTCCTCCCCCTCCCCGTAGTCCTCAAACTGCTCCTCGTTCAGAGAAGCCGAAGAACGCGTTGAAAGGTCAGAGGTCACGGAAACGCTAGTTTGACCACACCTGCAAAAGGGGCGAAAAACGGTCGGTGTCATTTCTTCACTTTCTGAATTGGAATTTGGTTGATAACGCTTTTAAATACAGTTTCATATTTGAGATAAACATTTACTCTAAAAGGATCTAAAGGCGCTTACTTCTCCCCAGGTAAAAAGAGATCTCCCAGCGTGTCTTCCTTGTCCCCGAGTCTGGGGAGCCCCTCTGAGGTGTCTGACCCCTGCGTGCTTTCCACAGCACTGTCTCTGTCTGGTTCCCTCTGCTTGCCTTCCGCCGCCGCCTCCTCCTCAGGCTCCCCCACCTCTCCGGGGAACAATTGGCACTCAGGGACGGGGTCAGGAAAGGCCCGAGTGCACATGATGACTGGACAAACCTGCTCCTCCTCACCAGCCTGGAGAAAGGTGAGCACAGAGGTAAAGACGGTCATGGTGATGTAGCACGAATCTGTCTAAACCTTTGCAGTTACAAATGAATATTAGTTTTTCTCCCTCACACATGTCTACACATTCATTTCAGCACAAAAGGACCTCTTATTCAGATTGTGCCCAGTAATCATCATATTCAACCGCTTTCTTGGGATCTAAAGGAATACAGAGATCATCATACGTATAACCCTTGAAAAGGAATAGGGAATCACCACTCTCTATAATGTTAACTGGCAGATTAATTCAGTCTAATAACCACTCTCTCTGATATTCATCTTCTAAGTCAAATAGTTTAGGTTTCATGTCTGCCATTACATTTCGACAAAATAAAACAGATGAACGAACATCAACCAAAAGAGGTGATTGTGTTTTTGTTTTTTTTAATATATTTACCTTGGGGTTGTAGAGTTTTTTGGGTTTTTTTCGAACTCTTTATTTTCCATTAACCATTTTATACAAACATATACACAATTCACTCTTTGTCCCGTTTCACATTTGACATCTTATTCCTATCACATTTACACAGACCCTTTTAAACACTTTAACCTACCGTAAATATTCCCGACTGTCTATTCCAACTAACACAAGTCCTCGATATACGCAAAAGTAAACAAAAATATATTTTTTCACAAATATCCGTTAACCTCACTCAGAGATTATGGTTATCTTTAACATCTATGACCATGTAAATCCGCATTAATTACTGTGTAAGGAACAACAGTGAACATCGGAAAACTAAAGTAATAAAAATACACAACACCAACTAAACTCAAGGCAAAAAAAAAAGAACATAAGTAGAGGTGTCAGGTTTTCAATATGAATCCAGCTACAGGTTTCCACTTGGCTTCAAACTTCTCCATCTTCAATGTAGAGTTTTTTTTATTTCCACAGTACATACAGAAGCTGCTCAGAGCAGGTGTATTGCATGGCCTTTAATGATGCAGGTTCAGAAGGAGAAAATAAAAAAAGATGGCCGAGCACGTTTGTCTCACTTGTGGTAAAGTATGTGGCGTACACTGATGCACTATAGAGCAAACTCACTGACACTAACCCACCTGCAGGCATGAACGGCAAAAGATTTAGATTTTTAAACAACAATACAGGGCGCGCCTATGTAAGCAGTGACTAACCGGAAACATGCAAACAGCACAGTAAAACATTGCTTGCAAGATTTGACCCGACGTGTTGCAAAGTGAAATTTGTTAAGACAGTGAAGCTAAGCTAATTTAAAAATGTATACTTGTGAGTGAGTAAAAAATGGATGTGAATCCTGTTTTACGGTGGAATTCCCATTTGGTGGATTCCTTCACTGTGGGAATATTCCCAAGCTCACACAGGGAACTAGAAAGGTGAAAGGGTGACGAGTCAGAGGTCAGGTGTCTCACTCTGTCTTGTTTCACTCTTCTAAAACAGCTCAAATCTGGTCTAATGCAACAGAGAGAGTGGCTTAACTCAGCATGGCTGAACAACTGAAACACTCAAGAGCAATGCTGGGGGTGGGGATAAAGGCAGCGGGGGGACTGGCACCGTAGCGCCATAGTAAGGAGAAGAAACATGAGTGGGGGGTAGATAAGTGTGAAAGATAAGAAGCTTATGAGTGAGAAGAGGACGTAGGACATAAAAAAAAACTATGGTAATGAGAGGGAATTGGCAATTGGTTTTATTGGTTGATTTAATTTAGTGTTTTGTATTTGGGCTTCCTTTCCTCTCCTGCACATTCTTTTGGCCTTTGTATTAATAAATGTATTTTCTTGTTTTATCATTGTGCATATTTAAATAAATAAAAAATAAATAAATAAATAAATAAATAAATTGGCGGTGCAGTGCGAGTAGGAGACAGGAGTGCGAGTGCTGTGAAGAAAAGGGATGCAAGACAGGAGGAGAGATAACAACGTAGCTTCAGATTAGCCTTCGACATCACGCAGACTAATGAAAGATTTAGCGAGCGAGATTAATGCTTCTTTATCTGTGTCTCACACACAAACACAACTGACGTTAATATCTCAGTTTGAAAGCGAATATTCAAGCCGGCAACCAGAGCGTGTTGCAAAGCTTTTTGTATTATTCACGTTCACACTGGAAGTGAGAGACGAGATCAAAAGCGGCCGCAAAGTGATCTTTTATAATGTCTTGTTAAAAAGACACAATTTTGTAGGTAAAAAAAATAATGAATAGAAAGAGCAACGTCTATATTTTAAGCCGTTTGTGTTGGGGAAAAAAAAAAAAAAAGTCCCAAATGACATCAAACGAAAGTGAGAAAATTAATGAGAGGAAATAAATCGATTACAAAATAGGAACAGAAAATAGAAAGCTGTGCATTCAGGTCCACTGAGCGACATAAAGCTAGTTAGAACCGTTTTTTAACAACAAACAGAAAGAGGTTTTTAAGATGTCCTCCAATTCATACGGCTGCCAGTATCTGTGCCGATTATTTTATTTCACACATCGGGAAATCACGTGTGAACTGCGCAGCCCGTTACCAAACAACCAAAACACTGGCAGACGTTCGTGTTTACGCAAAAATAAATGAAAAGGGTTCAGGACTTTAATTGAGGCTATAGACTGTCACAAAGGGCCAACGTGGGGTCTGAGGCTGAGTCACAGAGGACACAACAAAGGATAAAGGTCTCTTTAGCATTCCTGCCCTGCAGTTGGGAAAGAAACCAATGTGTGTGGCAGAGAAAGAGGCCACCCTATGAGCGGGAAGACATTTTCATGATAACCATCTATGATGATTATCAGGCGTTTTACATTATCAGAGTATACTTCAGTTATCATTTTTATCATCACCGTCGGTAAGCTTAATGGAAGCCCACGGCACATGTGGACACTCACCCACAGCCACACGTGTTGGTTTGAATTTTCTTCCCAATATAACAGACATGCAAATAAAGATGGTATGATGAACGTTGTTAACTGGTTATAACAAGGTACACTGTGAGACGTAGTCCCTGAGCTGCACTAATAAAATAAACACACTAAAGGCTGTGTTGAATGTACTATCGCAATTTAATGAGTTTTAGTCTGTTTAAGTAAATCCTTTAGAATAAAAGGAAACAATTAACAGCGAGCAGAAACACAGAACAGAGGCTTAAATGCAATAATTTAGTCAGAAATTAAAGCTCTTCTGAACGCAAACCAAGACTGATAGACAACATTGTCATAGTGTGTGTTTAAAAAGAGGCCCTTTGTGCTCTGCACACTTCGAGTTGCTCTGATGAGAAGGAATCAAAAAAATATCTATGATTAGGGGAGGAGCTGCCTATGAATACATGTCGCAGTATACGTTTCTCTGTACACACCTGCTCCTTTAACTGTCGAAATGTGCGGAAAAATGGAAACCACTTTGATTCTTCCATCAGCCAAAGCGGTGCCTCCATCCCCGAGGAGGCGTGGTGACACAGACAGACTCGCCTGTTACAAAGGACGGCTGTGAGTCCAACACGTCTGAATGAAGAACCATTATTCAACAGATTTCTATGATCTAATCATTCTGCTGTGACAGTAATGAGACAAACGCACATATTTCGTCTCTTTTAAACTAACCCTTGATTTTTGATAATGTTTTGCCGAGGATGTTTAAGAAATGTTTTTTTTTTTCTTCATGTTTGCATGACACTGCGAAAAGAGTTGTTGAGTTTATCCAAACAAAACTGGACTGTTACACGCAGGTAAACTTGTTAGTTTCAACAACATTGTGTAAGCTTAGGCTTCTCCAAACCAGACTAACACACCCAGATATCGCACAACACACTCAGCGAGACCCACGCGGCCTGCAAAGTTCCACCTTTTTGCATCTTTTTGTAAAAAGAGCACAGTGTATGTATGAATACATCCCAATAAAGCTGCTCTCATTCACATACTTTTCAGTTTCCTTTGTCCAACAGGCAAAAACGCATCAGAAGTTGCTACTAAAAAGGCAGCCCATTAAGACTATGTGTCCACATGCAGTGACTTAAAGCATTTCCAGACTGTCGCTCTGCTCTAATAAAATCCTGAACCATTTAACCCAAGAATGACTTGAATTGCTTTCTCACACATGGACATACTTCACTCAATAACTCGATTCCACTGCCGTGCACGTAGGCAGAAGAACGGTGGTCTAGTTAAATGTCTCGGCCGAGCTGTAACTGTAGCTTTTTGACAGTCCCGCCTCTTTACCTGGAGGTAAATAGTTTCTTTAACAGATTAACTCTTTGCTGACTGGTGTTTAAACTTCTGTGGCTCAGTTACTTTATTACATTTCTTGTCTCGATGTAGTCAGATGACAGCTGAAACACGCTTTCCCCGTCCACAATAAATGGATAAATAACTCTACATCAGTGCCAGTATTCCATATATTTGATAAGATTTAACTGCCAAAACACAAGTTTACAGGCTGCTCTGAGTTGCTCGATTCCCCTCAGCACAAACACAGCTGGCCTGCCAAATCGTATCAAAAGGGGCAGTGGTGCTGCACTTTTTTTTACAATATCGTCGCTTTTTGGCCAAAAGATGATTTTAAATAACCAACAAGTGTCTGAGTCAAATAAATTCTGAGATGAATTATCACAAACTGAAACATTTTTAACAATTCCGAGCTCCTAAATGCATTCAATGTACGCAATACGAAAGAGCCCCAACTTATACCGGACATTAATACCTAAAGAAAGGCTGTTTTTTTTTAACTTTAAGCTTCTCTTCATACATTTGAGGTTAAAGCAAATAGAAAAAAAAAATTATTCTCATCTCTTTTGAGTCTGACGCTGCGGGGTCTGACCTAGTTAAAATACAACTGTTCCTCCCTGCTCCTCTTCCCATTCTCTCGAGTGAGCCCACAGTGACACACCACAAGAAGATGGAGAGATGAAGACGGACGACATTGCCTTTCCCCTCAGGTTCCATTGTGTTTGTTGTCATTTTGAGTCCAGATATGTGTAATACTGTATCTGTGTGAATGCTCTCCCTGCAGCCAAACCCTATTCGGTTACCTCGTAGCATTTAAAAATTCCCCTCGACGTCCTTTAGTTTTGTCGACTTCATCACATGTCATCTAATGTTGTTCACTACATGCCATGTGCGCTAGGCAACGTGCACTTTGTAAACATTCTTCAAGAAATAAAGGTTGGACACGAATGCAAAGACGGTCTGTCTGCACGGATTTTTCAGGTAGGGAAGCAGCTCTGCGACGATGTAACAAGACAAAGAGAGGATGAATCTGCATCCAGGCTCACAGGGAGGGAGGATGAGTGAAAACATGCATTATTTACATCCACTGCAGCTGCGATAGACATTAAAGCAGGGAAAAGAGGAAGAAAGACAAGGCAAAAAAATATGACATATGAGGAGAGAGACGTCAAAGGAAAGAAAATGAGATGGAAAAGCACAGAGAAGGCCAGATGGAAGTGATGCTTTATACATCTGTGTATGACAGTTTGTTTTTTTTAGCTGTGAATAAGATGAATTTTTATGTAACATGCACACCAACTACCGATCACACCATGTTAACACAATCCTGAAAATCCCAATGCTGAGTCATGTGTTGCCCATGCTTCAGTTGTTGAGCAACACCTTGGAAGAACGCAGCGCCGACAACAGCGCCATGCAGACGTTACCGTACAGCAACTGCTGCTATAGGGTTAGTTGCCAGGGAGGCGAGCCTACGCAGAGTTTTCTCAGTAGGAAATGTACGTGTTGTGAAATAGAGAGAACTATAACAAAACCGCTGGGAGAGGGATGAGACACACACCCAGAGGTGCACTGAATAGTGTATTGCAAAGTCCTGTCGCCATGGACTTTGACTTCCTCTGTTCTCAGCTAAAGTCCAAGCATCAGCCCACAGAAATACAAACTAATGCAAATTCATTATCAGCCTCAATACCAGGCAGACATAAGAAGCAAAAGCTATTCTTAAAAAGTCAAAAATATTGCCTCCTCCATGGGAAACTGAATGTGGCTGTACTATGAACTCAAGGAAAGGCAGAACCATTAAGAGATCATAAAAAGCAATATAAAAACTGATCTAAGCTAGCGATAATCACAACAGTAACAGCAACAGTGAATCATCATCATGAAAGCACATCCCCATACTGTGGTGCAATGACACCGACCTGCAGAGTGGAGGCCTCGGAGGAAATATCTGCCAGAGTACAAGAGTCGAGTAAAAACACATTTGAAATTCTCTATATGGCAGAAAAGAAAAAAAACAAAACACACACAGTGGCAGAAGAGAGTTTAGTTTTAGTCTCAGCTATACAGAAAACCATGTCACCACAGCTCTTACACACCTAGATCCTCAGCAGTGGGGAGATTTTCTGGCCAAACACGGAAGTCTCAGGCCTTAAGCCAGCTAACACTTAAAAAAACATCAAGATTTTCAAATCAATTCTACAGCTCAGAGGGAGCCAAAGTAAAGGCGTGAGAAAGAGAATAATGTGGTCCTTGTGGGAAAAGAGAAAATGTCCGCACCAGCAGTTTCAACTAGCTAGAGGCACAATAAATAAAGAGGACCGAGTGATGCCAAAATACAGAGAATCAAGCCAGCAGGATATTAAAGCATGGATCATCTGAATAAAACTTGAGCTAAATTTCAATGCATATTGCGAGACTCTTTGTGAATGATATTTAATAAAAGAGGAGAGTGTGTTGAGATGACCGTCTGGGACCTGAGGAGGAGGCTGACATAGAAGATGAGTTGCAAGCAGAGACGCCAGAGGACTGGATAGATATGAAGAAAAACAGTTCAAGGCAAAAGCAAACACTGCTGCTTGCTGGCTGAATGAGCAATTGGAATGAGGATGGAGTGGTCTTCAGCAACATAAGCAGAAATGAGAATCTATTTCATCAGGATAAGTTCTGAAACGGGTAGGTAGGATAGATCGGAGCAGAAGGCAGGTCAGGGATGAGATGATGGCTCCCACAGAAGAGAATATCCTTCTTAGTAAAGCTCCATTTAGCCATCTGGGGGACTGGTCAACCTTAACAATACATAGCATTTGCTTGAAAACCCTTTTTGTATCTCAGATGTTTGGAGAGAGAACATTTTCTAACAAATGGAAGATCACAGCCGGCACTGCGAGCTGAGTTTTCAGACTCCGGGAGAAAACTGAGCTACGGTTTCAGCTCAGATGGAGACCAGCATTTTCTTCAAAGAATAGAGACTGGTTTAACGGCATATTAAATGTACTTTAGCCCCGAGGCGCAGCACTTTTTTGTTTTGTTTTGTTTAATTGAAAATGAAATGAAATGATGGAGAAAAAAAAATAGTAATAAAACATAACTTTGTGTTTGAGAATGACCAACAGGTTTCGCAGGTGACTAAGAGTCCCACTCGGCATATCATTAATCTCACTCCAAAAACTAAATCTAGCTGCTTTGGATAGACAACCACTGAATATTTCAGTTTTAGGCTTTTACAGCCTTAATCTAGGCAAAATGTCTAAAGAAAGAATAAGTGCATAACCTCCAGATAACAGAATGAAACTGCTGAGTTGCTCGTGACCGTGGAGAGCCTCCGCTCTGGAGTTGTAGACGTACACATCTGTTCCTTTATCCACGCTGACATTACTTTATGATTTGTGTTGTTACTGCAGCTCATTTTGTTCTGAGAATAAAGACAGACTGGCTGAAAATAAAATCCAAATCCCTGCACAGATACTTTTTCATACTTTTTATTAGTGTCTAGCCACTCATTTGCAACAAACTTAAGCTTAAACTTACGTCACTTTGCTGCCGTAAAGCGAAGCAGAACACGGCAGCAGCTTGAAGCTGGGGGCCGAATGTCCGCGGTGTGGAGGTATTTTAAAGTGGATGACAAAAACGTTGCGATTGAAAACTGTTAAATATGCAAACTTGGGATTTCAAGAGGTGGCAAGGACATCGCTAACATCCTTGATGAGAACAGGAACAGGCTCAAACCTGACAAGGTAGAGATGCTGGTTTTCATCAAGAGAAACGTACATTTCCTTCTGTGAAGCCAGAGGAGGAGAGTAAAAATTAGGAGTGCAGTTAAAGCACATTACTGAGCTGCTGCTCGTTTTTATATTAGACATTGTTGCACTAAACTACAATGTGAAGAATTAGTTTATTACTTCATTACTTTTTTATGTTCAAGCTACCTCACAGAAGTGCTCTGTTTATAAGTGTTAAATTATAAAATAAGTGAATAAAATAAAGAAATCAGGGACATCCTGGATCTGTTTTTTCACCATTCTTAATTTTTTTAATTACTGTAGAAGTATCGGATCAGGATTCTGTATCGGCAGATACTCAAAATCAAATGACTCGGAGGCAAAAAGAACTGATCGGAACCTCCATCGCTTCAGGGTAACTTTTTTCAACAGATTAAAGTGCGTTAATTCAGCATTCACACGTGTATCTATTCATTTTTATCTTTCCTATTTCCATTTTGACATCATGACTAATAAATGTGTTAATAAAAAACGGACATTTTAACGCCCAGAAATACAGAACTGCTTTCCACTAAATGGTTTATTTATTTGGTCTCTATATCAAAACAATAAAAAAAAAAAATTTAAAAAGAGACCTGATGCTTCTTTTCCCAGTTAAAAGCATCATCAACACGAGTAGAACAAGTTAGTTTTTGAGCCCGTTTTATGAAAAAAAAATAAAAATTAATTTGTTTTGTTTTTTTTCCCTTGTGTTTACCGGGATCTCTAAAACCCTGAAAGTTAGACCATCACAGACACAGTTTATTAACAAAAAGGATCAGTTCACGAGTCTAACAAAATACTTTACATCCCCAGAAATTAAACACAAACAACCGTTAGAAACAACCCCACCAGCTGAGAGTTTTGTGGTTTAACACATACAAGGAATCCGACTCCTTTCAGAAGCTATCAGTGGACTCATTGCCAATATACCCCAATCAACAATAAAAGTCGACACTCACCAAACACACTCAACTGACGGGAGCTAATTACTCAAGGCTGTCTCATTTGAGGTTGTTGTTCAGGCTGTCGATCAGCGAAGGAAAAGCAAAATCTCTTCTTCAGGTTGAACAGCAAATACAACATTGTTGCAGCCGTCATTAAAAAAAGAGTCACGACCCACTACTCCTCGTACCAGTTTAGTCGATGCTGAGTGCTGAGGTTCAATACCATTTTAGTGCTGAACAAATCATTAATCTGCTCTTCTGGCACAGCGAAGAATTATGTGGACAGCCATGCATTTCAAGGCCGTATTGATCTTAATGTAGAAAGAGGGAGAGGACGACTTTGAGCTCGCCACGACCACAGCCCGTCTCGTTTACTCTCACTGGTTTATCCACGACTTTTATCTTCTTTTCAGATCTTTAATCATTGGAGAACTTGCTTGCAAAAGACAGAATATCGCAGATAATGTTATCAATATTAACGAGAAGTATAAGAAAAGAGAATTCTTGATTCGAGATGATCATTTAAAAAAAAATAAAAAAAGATTAAAAGTTTTCTAATTTGAAAGAGATACAAAGTTCAGAAGGTTTTTAGGCTTCAGGGAACCTCCCTTTGAGAATATTTCAGATGGATATTTGAGGTATGTCATACGAGCAACAAATAGATTAAAGGAATTATGCAGCTTATCGGGCTTTCAAAGGTGTTGTTCCTGTTGGGTACTTGTTGCGTAACTAGTCAAAACAAGTGTAGGGCAAAAATAAAAAACAGAGAAAACTCAGCAAACAAAGAGCGCGACGTCTCCGTCAAGCAGGATTCAACGAGCAGACGCGTGGGACTGGATTGCAATCGACTGGATCCATCTGCAGCGATGAAGCTTAGATTTAGCGCGAGTCAGCAGCACAAGGATGGAGAATGAGCGGAGGAGCGAGAGGCAAGCTGAGGAATCCCAGGAGAAAGACAGACTGAGAGTCTCCCTGTATGCGTTTGCCACACTGAGCAAGGAGATAAGGCATTCCCCTGCAGAGGCCTTTTCCGTATCTCCTCCTCTTTGTCTGTTTTTTTTTTTTCCTATTCCTCTAAGCTCCAGAACTGCTGCCACAACAAAAGTTTGTCACCTCAAAAGGCAAATCGTCTAACCTCTGCTGTGATACTCAGCGTTACCTCTCTGAAAAGGCTGCGAGAGGCTCTCAGAAACTTAGAAGTCGATTTGAAATCACTTATTAAGCTAAAAAAAAATTCAAACTATTTAGTATTTTTCTAAGCAAAAACACCAATCTTCTCATAGTTTTTCTGTAGTCGCCACGTTTTCACGTCACAAATGAGTTGAGAAGATCCTCAAGTTAAACATCTGCCACTGTGAATCACCACCTGAATGCTTGGTTTCCACAACAACATGACAGACAGCCTGCAATTTAACTGCCAACTTTCTTTGGTGGCATAAGTACCAAGATAGATTCGGTGTCGCTGAATCAGCTGAGCAACAACAGTGTCGCTGGTCAGAGCGCTGTTCCACTCGGCCTTTCGCACATCTACCATTTCATCTCTGATAATGCCTCCCCTGCAGGCTCTGAGGTGTCACCATCAGTCTTTAGCCGCATTCGGACAGAGCAGTTCTAAGAACTGCCCTTCCCCAGCGGAACTGTTTCAGTTTGCATTCGCACATGAGTCGGGACCTTGATGGGGACCGATGCGACGCAGCCGTCTGCGACAGCGACGTGTTACTTTAGCGCCACATTCAACAACAAAACAGAACAAAACAAAACCCGGTAAAAGTAAGGAGAGAAGAAAAAAAAACACCACAAAGAAGCTAATATGGAGAGCGGGGAGGCCACCGTGTTCATGGTCTGCATGATGGTAATATTAATCATGGACGATCACATCGGGCGTCTAACATGGAGGCTGGAAGAGCTCACAGAGAGAGTCAGGAGACGAAGGATGGAGCGCAGGCGCAGCAGACAAAGGAGACCACGTGGAGGTTTAACTTATTAAACACGCGCCGGTTGTGTCCGTCTAGTATGAGGAAACATTTCAGCCTGACAACATGACAAGGGGCGGAGCTACCGACCACCAAACACCTCCGTCAGATGTGTTCCTATGGAAACCAGAACAGACCCAGCTGAGGAGAAGGAGCTGAAATGGTTCCAGGAACTGAGGGCTGTGGTACCGAGTTCCTGTATGTGCGAATGTGGGAAAAAACGGCCCCCGTTCCTGAAAAGGTTACAGGAACTGCAGAAGGTTCCTGCGGCTTTTCATGAAAAGCAAAAGGACTGCATTTACAGGTACATAGTGCTTTTTTCGTCAAGTTGACCACTCGAAGCTCGTTTACCCAGTCACACACACTCACATCTTAGTCTGTAGTTTTACAGGCTACACAGTGGGGTTCAGTGTCCTGCCCAAAAAAAACCTTTGACATGCGGTTCGGGAAGCCGGGAGTTGGACCACCGACCTTCCAAATGGAGATACGAGCTAAATATAGATCTGAACCAGTCTTTGTTGGCTAATGATCACATTTACTCCTTCACGTATTGTCTTGACACCACTTTTCTTTTTATGCTCACTTTGACATAGGAGCATAAACATATGCCACTTTTTTTTTTTTTTTTTTTAATCAGAATCAGAATCAGAAAAAGTTTTATTGCCAAGTAATTTTTACATCACGAGGAATTTGGCCTGGTCTGTTTGGTGCTATAAAAACAAAAGATATAATAATAATAAAATAAAGTAATAAATGTAAAAATATATGTACAAAGTATTTGTAAGCTGAGGGCATAAGAGTGCGTTAATGTAACGCAGAGGGTTCTTCCTGTGGGTTTATATTATTCAGCTCTCATGCTATAAGCGATACTCTTCCTACGCATGCACACACAGATACACTCAAAGGGGAAATAATGACTCATATTTCACAACCATGCTAAGTCAACACTCTAAGAAACTTTGGTTTCAGCAAATGGGACACGCACACACTCACTAACCAAACAAAAACACACAAGAATCCCCACTGTGAGAACTTTTTTTTTAAATTCCTTTATACGACACCAGACTACACAAAACAAACATTTGTTTCACAGGTAGCTGCTTGGATTACCAGGTATGCTGCAGTGGACAGAGGACAATATAGGGAGGGACTGTAGAGTTAACTGGAGACTGTGTGGAGATATTCTCAAAGAAACCCTGCAGACACACACACACGCGAACACGACCGCCCGAAAGTTAAAAGGACCTAGTGTTCAGGACCAAATTGACTTGCATGGGTAAATACCAGCGTAACCAGATATTGGTGACAGTTAGCTGATAAAAAGTTGTCTTGACTTGTCAGTGGTGTTGTAAATCCAAACATTAGTGTGTGTGAGCAGGTGTTTGTTCATGCCCGTTAAACAAGGAAAACTGGAAATACATCCCCCTTATGAGTGATTTATTACGTTGTTCGTACAGGTTTGTGTGCGCATCTGTGCGAATTAAAGAGACTAAGACACAATTCATGCAAACATGACTGAACTGGAGCTGCTGCGCAACATCATTATGCTACATGTGTCAGCAGCAACTCTAGCAAAACTACACAAAAAAAATAATAGAAGAGGGAGCTGAATTTGTGTGCATTGCAAGAAGCTGTCACACCAAGTAGCAGGTGTGTGTGTGTGTGTGTGTGTGTGTGTGTGTGTGTGTGTGTCCATTTGCCCTTACAGTGTCAACCAACTGTTCTGAAATCTGAAGTGTTTGTCTGATGTGAGCCTGTATAGTAGTTGTCAAACAGGTTGGCATTAATAGATTGAAATTAAATAAACTTGTGAGTGCTTACAATGACCGATGTAATGATTCTATTCCTAATGAACAGCTTGTTGACTTTTTTTTCTTTAAATAGCCCAACGGATAATTTAATCTATAAAATCTAAAAAAAATTTAAAAAAAAAAAAAGCAATGCAATGCTCACAATTTCCCCAAGGCCCATGGTGACATTATCAAATGCCATGCTTTATCTGACCAGCAGCCTGAATCCAAATAGCCTATTCTTTCTTTGTACATATGTAAGAAATATATAGCAGGCTGGCAAAATGAATCTTTTGTCAAATACTTTGCATCATTACTTTACAGTGCCCAGATTCAGAGGAGTTAAGATTCACTTTCAAAAGTCTCACTACAACAGTTATGAATCCCCTCACAACAAACCTGTGCTCCTCAAAACATCTCACGGCCTTAACATTCCCCGGGTATGACTACACCTTCCTCCTCATTCTGTGAATGCAGATCTATGAATGTGCCAATCTAGCCATAACCACAGCTCGGCCGGCCGTGACACTAGACCAAACTACGAGGACAACTCAGATAGGGGTTAGCAGGAGCTAGTGGTCTCGCTCCTGTCCAAGCAATTAGCAGCTACAGCCTGGGGAGAGTCCAAGGTGGTAGTTTCCACACGCTTGGGCCGTGGGCAAGTCATGGCAACGAATGGCTGCTCCTTACTCGGTCAGTACGGGTGAGCAGTGGCTAGCACCTGCTTGTTTAGCCCGGAGACCTGCAGCTAACTCATAGCTAACCTGTCCCCATTCTCTGTATAAGCTTTTCATCGTTTTTTTTCCACAGACAAAACTGCTGCAGAATAAGTAAGGACTGGTTCCTCCAATTTTCTACGTGGAACTTGTATTTCTGAGGCTACCTTTACACGGAAACGATCTGAAACCAAAACGCAAAAGTGGCGTTTCGTTTTCACTTTTAAATCTGCATTTAGACGAGCATTTTGGGGTGAAAATCTGCGTGCATACGGAAACGCAAAAGTGTGTGACGTTTCATATTTATCGATGAGAAGTCCTCCCAGGTCTCACCCACAGCTGTCTAGGTGGCCTGCTCTCTCTATGAACTTCAAGAATTTCGAGAACGTAGTTCATATTTTTGGTCTGTTCTTTACTACTCTCGCTCATCATTGCTGTTATCTGATGAAATGACGCTTGAACGTCAATTACCGCGCCTAAGGCGAGTTGAAAGTCCGCAGGGACGGACATGTTGATAGCCTACTGATGTGTTTCCAACGGTTTTCTGGCGCTTTATTATGCTTGTCACGTCACTTCTATGTGACGAGAAACGCAGTTTTGCATTTTTCATCCTTTACACGGTGGCGCGACAGTGGAGCGTTTTCAAGAATTCCACTCTGGAGGGCAGTTTCACTTTTTTGCGTTTTCATGCCCCCAAAACGTCGTTACCATCTAAACAATATAGTGCATCCGCAAAAAGTTTTTGCGTTTTTAACCCGTTTTCGTTTCCGTGTAAGGTGCCCCTGAGAATGTAGGGGGTCCTCTGTGGGTACAAGCACAAATTCACAATCAGAGTATTGATGGTCGCATGGTATTGCTTGTAAACACATAAACCTCTTTTGGAAATATTACCAATGTGAAAAACTTAACTAAGGAATCTTTGTCCGGTGTATTGTTCAAGTCAGTTGTTTCACAGCTGAAGGGTGTTGCCTCCTTTTTACTTTTTGTATCAACAAACTGCACTGCCCCCTTTCAGCCATCCATCGATAGGAGGCATTTCAGGTTGTTGCTTGGCAGACTCAGCGAGTGGTCAAGACCCCGTCTTTTGTCAGCTGTTGCATGTGAACCGTGTTATGCAAATGCTGAACTCTGATTTTTCGACAGGCGACACACGAAAACTGAGCAATTGAGCTTTTGGAGTTGTCCTGGATAAATTCAAGGTCAGCAAAAGAAGACACCTAAAGCATCAGCACTGAGGTATTTCTACGTTTTGTCTACGGATTGTTGATTCTTCTCTCTCAAAGTCAAAGTGTGAGAATGTAAGGAAAAATTCATGAGGAAGGGGTGAGTATTTCAGCAGATTAGCCTCCCTGCATTCAGTGCAGCTCAGTACTGGATGCTAATCTAGTTATTCTAGTCCTGGTGAACACACTATGCTCAAGCAAAGACACCTGGCTTAATGGCAGTCTTCTTGAAAGAAACCAAACCAAATTACTAGAGAAAAAAACAGCCTAAATTGTTTTGGTGAAAAAGGTTGACCTGGACTGTTTTGAAGCTGCAACAATCAACAGTGAATGTTTCCGCCCGGTGAATGAGAGAGTAAATCTCATTGTGTAATGTTCAGTCACAGACCAGGAGTATTCAAAATGACAGCAAAGTCTGACGTCACATGTTGCTAATGACAATACAAATAAAGCTCGGCCTGGCGCATGAAAGGCTCGTCTTTTCCTGTACTGCTCATCATCCAACAGGTGACCTAAAATATATTCAAACTTGTTTTAAAAGAAACACTTACGGAGACAACACGGTGCTCGACAAGTCACTGAATTAAAAAATAACTTATTTTGTTGATGAAAAAAAAGAAAAATAACTATCTTTAAAGATATTATCTATTAGATGTGGGACGATATGCTCTGGTCACAATTCGATTTGTATCACATTTCTTGATAATTGCGATTCCACAAGTATTGCGATTCGATATAATCAGTAATTGCAATTTTCTTCCTCCTTAAAAAACAAACAAGTTGAATCATACACTTCTAGAATGAATGTCGTTCCCATAAACGATGCACATCAGTCTGTGTCAGTCAGTCCAGCAGCTGACATTTATTTCAACTGAGACAAAAAGAGGCATTTTTTAAAGTTTACAGTTACAAAATTAATTGAAATGTCCACACAGCACAAATGTGGGCTAGTTTTAACATAACTTAATGTAATGAATTGATGAAGTTTTTCTGGACACGGATATGACTTAATTTAATCGATTCAGGGGAGAAAAATCGATTTTTAAAATCATCCCATTAAAAATCGCGATATGTACATGAATCGATTTTTCCGCCCACCCCTAATATCTATTCCATAGTCCTCCAACTGTGCATCATAAGTTAACAGTGTTGGGGACACTTTTTCCATGAGTACCTTTGGTTTTCTTGGCAAAGGCTGAATGCCTCAACTCTAAAATAATAAAAAAATGATGACATATATTTCATAAAAGTTTTCAGCACACATCCCATACACTAAGCCCCTCAGTTCCAGTTATCTACTGTGAATCCCAACAAAACTGCGGCTCTCATTTTTTGCTCTCCTCTTTTGCTTTTACCCACTTCCTCCATATATCTTGACGTGCTGTCCCGTTCCCCTTCACGTTTCTTTTCATCACTCTCTCCCCCATCTCTCCTTCCATGCTACCCTAGTTTCCAATTAATCCCATTACCATCAGGGAGATGTTGAACCGCAGCAGAGCCAAAAGAAACCTTGACAGAAAGGGACAGTGGCAAAGCAGACGTGGATGAAAAGAGGAGTGAGCTGAAGAGACAGGAGATTGTAGAGGGATGACACGCACACCAACAGCTGAGCAAGACAGACAAGCAAGCTGTAAGCCTGGGTCAGCTACGTGGAACACTCACATTTAAGCACCAAACAGGGCACAATGGACTCTGCCCCTGCCACTGAACTGCCTCCCATTTAACTCAGCGGTGCCCCCCCACCCCCCCTGACAGATAAAAGCAGTCTGCCTCGCTCGTGTTTTAGCGTTTTAGTCACTACATCCTTTCAAGTGACCCTCCTTTCCATATTTTGTTCTCATTCTGTCAACTAACATTTCATCACCCCCCACATTTCAGCAGGCAGGGTGCAGTCTGATTCCTTACCCCGTTAACTAGTGAGGGGAGCCCATGGCCAGCGGGGTCCCTCTGTCCACCGGCCAAACCCTCATCCACTGAAGTCATCAACTCGCCCCGTTCACGAGGGCTAAGTCCGTTGTCTCGGCTCTCAAAATACACAGGTGTTCCCTTCAAAAGCAATGTGAGGAGGAAGCGGTCGCCACGGTCCAAAGAGTGAGCCCCTGGTGTTGGTATAGTCCTTAAAGAGGCAAAGGAACCGAGCGGGATGTGAAACACTGCACTGGCTGCCTGTTTTTTTTTTTTTTTTTTTTTTTTTTTTCCTGCCGTTTTCTGTCTCACACACACGCGCGCGCGCGCACGCACGCAGACTCTGCACCTAACATCCTCACACACACCTCTCTCTCTCGCTCACTGGTTCGCCGGCTGACAGAGCCCAGATCAGGCAACAGTTGTTGAATTAGTGGCCCCTCCCCTCCCCTCCTCTCCCTCCCCCTTGCAGTTCGTTGCGTAGCAACTGGCTTTTATGGGCGGGGCTTGTGAGAGTTCTCACATTGCTGCACACCCTGTGCTGAGCTGCCGCCCACTCAGGCTATATTTGCATATCAAGCCCTTCCTGCCTCTGTCGGTCTGTCTGCTGTAGAAAAGGCTAGTGCTTGGCTGAGTTGTTGGGAGGGGGGAGGAGGTGACTGCTGAACTAAAAGTCTTCAGTGATGCAGCAGATTACATTATATTATTTAAAAACGGAAGAGTATTAGGGCCAGGCATAAAAAAAAAAAAAAATATGTATATTTTGCCTGTCGAGATTAAAGTCAACATGTTGAGAATAAAGTCGACATGTCGAGAATAAAGTCGAATTTTCGAGAAAAAAGTCAACTCCTCTGGTCCATCATCTAATTACTTTATTCTCGACATGTCGACTTTATTCTCAACAGGCAAAATATTTTATTTTTTCTTATGCCTGGCCCTAATACTCTTCCGTATTTAAAAAATAGTGAAAAGTCAAGAAGATTAAAACAAGGGAGATGTATAGAGGAGGAGAGACGGAAAGAGGTTTATGTTGTTTATTTCAAAGAAAAAATGTTTGGGTCACAAGTAACTATAATAGTTGGAAGAAGGAACCCCTTTTTTCTTTGTTTGCACAGTGGAAGTGGGGACCTAATCTTTCTTTAAGCTCAGTTTTCAGGGTCTGCAGCTGCTTTGCAGCCAAACTGATTCTCGAACTCCCTGAAGGTAAACCTGCAATTGATCTCACCACATTGTTCATTGTGAATTGTGCTTGAGGTGTGACAGACTCATTGCAGTTCTCATCATAAACAGTAGGTAATGCTACTGAGAAAATAACACCATCATGCTGTAGGAATAATACTAAAGGCCGGCGCACACCTTTACGATTCGTGTACGATTTTCTCGGCCCGATGACTTCGCATGGGAATCGTAAAGGTGTGCGGTAGCAGCCGACAAACGATTTTGTCGTTTGTCGTTTCATCGGATCAAATCAAACATGTTTGATATTTCCTTGTGCCGAATACAATCGTATGTGTGTGCGGTCTCTGTTCCGATGTCATCGCGCAGGATTATTTAAACAGCCAATGGGAATAGTGCACTTAGTCACGTTGGACGACTACGACACAAACATGGCTGCCTCCAGTTTGAAAGTCAAGTGATTTGTGGCTTCCTATTTCGGTCATGTGATAACATTCGGTCAAAAAATCGTAGGTTCGCAAGTGTGTGCGGTGGACGTGCGAGCGTGTCAAATACGGTCCGAATTGTTATGCCGATCACCCGACAAACGATGCAACGATGACATCGTAAAGGTGTGCCGCCGGGCCTTAAAGTAAGTTGTACAGGAAGTACAATATCCATACACAACAGTAACAAAGAGAACTTGAAGCTGACATCACATGTCGGTTTGTTTAGATGCCATATTGGCTGAACAATGATGTTGTTTCAATGCTATTTTCTATAGAGGGTGAACAGTATTGTCCATTACGTTCATCAACTCTTGCAGCATCTTTGCACAATCAGCACCAGGCCATCTGGCTTCCCAACAGATGGCTGAAAAGCAGACTGCACTCTCCACCACACACTTGTAAAAGATATGCAGCATTGTGGTGCAGACATTGAAGGACCTAAGCCTGCTTGAGAAGTACAGTCTATTCTGTCCCCTCTTTTAGACAGTTAGACAACAAGGTGGCCGACCAGATTACTGTACTCAGACGCACAACCCTTCAGTCTCACAGGCTGTGGTCTGTTTATAATCCAGGCATTTGTTGAGGCATCCACCTGTATTTTCTGCAACCTCTTACATAGCAGTACAGGTAATGTTGTATTAAAAGCACTCGCTGAAGCAGGTAGATGATGGCTTCTTCAACACCAACACCAGGATGGTAAGCAAACTGTAGTGAGTCCTGAAAGGTGTTCACTTACTTACTGAGGTGAGCCAACAACAGTCTCTCGGACTTTCATGATGTGGGATATTAGGATAACTGGTCTGCAGTCACTGAGGGAAGATGGATGATTTCTGCACTATTTACAGGCATAAATATCATATATACAACTAATGCAACTGCATTAGGATAATCACAGATATGTGTAGTAATAGACGTGTAGAACTACATAGCAACAATCTGACAACAGATGGCAAGATAGAAACGGACAAAAATTGGAGTACTAAAACAAAACCGGATTTCAGAAGAGAACTACAAAGGAGTGAAAATAGAATGACACCTGCCAGCTGACTCTGAAGTATGTAATATATGTTTGGACAGCAGAAAGTCATAGGAGAGCTGAGCACCTGTTATGAAGGTTGAACTTTTGTATTGGCCTTGGCGCAAACAGCTGCACTTTGCACTAACTGTTCTCACCTCTGTCATGAACTGTCACTAAGTAGGATTTTATCTGCTG
Organism: Odontesthes bonariensis; assembly: GCF_027942865.1. NCBI lineage: Eukaryota > Metazoa > Chordata > Actinopteri > Atheriniformes > Atherinopsidae > Odontesthes > Odontesthes bonariensis. Next base: position 6,412,431 of record NC_134509.1, read on the forward strand.
TCATGCTCCCACACCAGATTTTTTCCCACGGTTGTAGCTCTATTTTTTTTTTTTAAATTCTTTAAACATTCTTTAAAAAAAAGTTTGCTTTTGCTGGACATAATGTTTCTATGTACGCCGTTACCTTGAGAACACTGAGTGAAAACACTACTACTGGCCATGGTAAATGATTTGTTTGGCTTGTTTCAGCAAGTTTTCTTTGATTGATCACTTGTTTTTTAAATGTTAAAATTGTTCCCTGACTTTTTCATGTCTTTGTACTGTCAATCAAAATATTATAAATTATTAGAAAAATTCTCATACTTTCTGGTTACATCTGCTTCTTCTGTTTTTGTGTTGTGAGCTAAGGTTTCACCACTTTTCTTGTTTTTGTTTTTTTTTAAAGTAACTGGACTCAGCAGCCCTTGGCAAGAACAGATAGCAGCTGAGCCAAAACCAATCCTGCTAAAATTACGAGGAAATGTCAGGAAACTTATTACCTCCTTACTATCTCTCACTCACTTCTGCTTCTCGACATATTTTCATTGTTTCTGTGTCACATCGGTGACTCATATTGTGTCTTTCTCTTTGTCAGAGAACCATAGCTGCTTGACTGCTGATGCTTGATGGAAGTCTTTTGCTAATAGAATAATTAGAGAAAAAGAGAAAGGGGGTGAGAAAGATGAAGGAGAGGAAAGAGATATGATCCTAGCAGAGGAAACTAAATGAAACCTAATTATGTGGAAAGGAATGCACCCCTCCTACAGCCTCCTTTTTTCTGCCTCCCTCACTCCTCGGAGATGTTGGCAGAGCCTTAGCCAGTGGTCTCTTTCTGTTTGTTTATGTGCAATTTGTTTGAGGCTTGGCCTGCTTCCATTTTTCAAGGAAGCCTTTTACAATTCTCTTCATGTCTACCTGTCTCATTCATATGGCAATACATGGTTATGGATTAGACATCTGGTTTTTGACTTCATATTTTCACAATCACCCCTTTCACACATGCGCTGCTTTCCATTAATCTGGTGGCAAATTAACATGTCTGTGTCCCGTGTGAATTACCCGCTTGGTGCGTATTTCCAAAACATTCTGATATGGAAATCCGACTCGGATGGACCTTTGTAACAAAAATTAACCGCTTTCAACACAAGTGTGAACTGCTGCTGTCACATTAACAGACAGTAATATACAGTAATGGTGGATTTTTCAACATATGATCAGCTGCTTTGGGGAATCTGACAAGTTGGGATATTAGATGAATAAATAGCAGCATTTTTCAAGCTTGAATCCTCCATGGTTTTATCTATAATAATTAGCAACAACACCAACTTGTTTTTTGTTTGGAAACTCAGCATCTGAGTGAAATAAATCACAGAAAAATTTCTGAAATTCAGTTGAATGTCTGCTCTGCAGTGCATCAAACTCTGTATAACACTGATGTTCAGTAAGCTTATACATGTAGAAAAGTGATATTTCTGCTGTTTCCATCTACCATCGGTATGTTTCACACAATCACTTCTTTTGGCATGCTAATATGAAATGTTATGGCAGTGTGACATGTTGTTATGAGTGACTCTATGAAGATTGTTTGATTGTTTAGACTCTCCAGTCTGACACAAATTGCAAATACGCACACCATGGCTAATCCCATCACTTTTACGGGTAATTCTGAAAAACGCAATGAGGAACACTAACAGGAAAGTGACCAATATGTGAATAACTGGGTGCCAATGCTTTAACAGAGTAGGCAGAAAGTAAATTGAAACTGAAAATAAAACTCTATTCTTGCAGCTCACCGCCCTCCCACCAGACGAGCATACGGACACTGAACATGTGCATCATATTTGTCTTATAGATGCATCATACAATATTTGCCCATGACCATGATCATTTTTGTTGATTCAATTTTTCTCAATTGTGATGGATTGACTCTTTGTTTGCAAAAGACTCACCAACATTTTATCAAACATGATGTAAGAAAAAATAGCATGGTTTTCACTACCTTTAACGTACTTTGGTGTAAAGCTTAACGTAAAGTTTATGCTTATCTCATCAAGGGGGCCCATGCCAAAACTGACATTATACTTCCTGTTACAGTACTTGGTGTATTGGCATATTCATTAACCCTAGCTGTCTCCTGTAAAGGTCTGTAAAACTACCAGGTGAAAAATGTGGTTGGTGTTGGCAGTGATCCTCAACTCTTTGTCACCATGGCCCTGAACAAACTTAATCAACTAACCATAGTTACTCCAGTAACTTCGGTTTTTAATGTAGGTGCAAAGCACCCCGACCTCTGCAGAGTGGTGCTACCTCTTCACAAAATTAACCCATCGTATGTAACTCCAGTACATTCACAAACCACCTTGTAAAAACTGTGGTACAATGATTGGTACGAAACTATGAACCTGATCCTTCAATCCACTGGGCATAAATCTGATTCTCTGAGCTGAGGTGTGTTGCTGGATCTGCATTGGTGCTATGATTACTCAGTTTCTTCTTTATCTCATTATTCCTCTGCAATTCAAGTAGATAACCCAAGTTCTGTGAATTTTGAGTTGGCTTTTGTATGCTTTAAATATGCAATCCACTGCATCATGACTAGCCCTTAAAATCCTGCATAGAAAAATCAATGAAAAACTGTTTAACAATTTTTTTCTACAATTCAGTACAACATAGTTCTCAGTTATTTAACATGTTTCAAGCCACTATAGTCAAAAATGGCAACATGCTTCCCTTCAAATCTCAAAATTAGATTTTCTCTGACTATAATTATTATGTAAAAGGAACTAGCACTAAAATTATTTGCAAGGTTAATTAGATTAACACTGGCACCAGCTGTGTGATATGTGTGATATTTAAAAAATCAAGATATTTTTATCTTTACAATATTAGAAAGAATCCCTTCTTTTCTTTCATGTTTTGTTTACATTGCAATGCATTCTGGGTAGTGATTTCGGACATACCTTCTCACCCAATGGCAGCTGGGAAAGTCTCCAGGCCCCCGATGACCCTGGATGGGATTAAGTGGGTATGAAAAAGGGATGGATGGGTGAAAAGATGGAATTTAGCCCAAAAGCACCAAAAAATATATATATTATACACAATGTACACCAAAAAAAGATCAGTGGGGTGGGAACGTAAGAATAGGGGTAAGTTAATGATGTCTATATGGCTGCTCCCTTTTAATGTCAACCAGAAAGAGATCACAATTTAGCTCCTTCTGTTATCAGATATTCAAGTTAAGCATATTTTCTTTTCTTTCTTTTTAAAAGAATTCTTTTAGGTTTCACAGTTTCCATGCTTTTGCACCTTCAAGGTAGAAGACACATTAAGAAGGTCAAATGACACAAGCCTCCCACAAGTCTATTTTAATTCCAGGTTTTAAAGCCAGGAATTTCCAAAAGAGGGTAACAACTAAAACAGAGTGGCGGTGCAGACTGTTTTAATCGGATTGTAATCCCAATGAAACGTAAAAGTTACTGCTTACCCCAGCTCTAACAAAGACACAATAATCTCAGTCATGCAGGGAAACAGAGAGGACAACATTGTTCAATTTGTTTTTTGCACCAGTGTGTAAAGGTGTGTAGCATTAAATTGAAGAGGGGAGGCAGTAAAGACAAGATAATCATTATAGGGATATGTTATACACCCATCATAGATGAAGGAACACAGGGCTAAAAATGTACAATACACATACATGGCTTCACACACACACACGCACACTTAGGTGCATCCATAGATTGTATAGTATGAAACAAAAAAAACAATCCCAACAAATGTGCACATTGCAGAATTCAGCGGGGATATGCAATGCAGCAGAGAGTAGAGATGGATAGCACCTGGTAGGTAATACATAAAACAAGGAAGGAAAACTAGGGCAGCTGAAGCATGCAAGAACTAAACAAAGCAGTGGTACTCTTTACTCTTTAGGGGGTAGGGCAGATGTGTGATGGCTCTGTTACTCCACACCACTTTGAACAAATGAGAAAAGAGTTCAAATACAATGATCAATAGTTTAATGATGGAATCTGGTTTTTACCTTGATTGGCCACAGCTAGTGAATAGCAAATCAGTCTCAGGAACATCTTATTCTGTGGCACAGATATACAGACATGAGCAGAAGGTTTGTCAAGGACAGAATGGCCATTGGGAATACCCAAGAATAGAATTCTTGGTGGACTGCTGGTCTATTGTGCCAATAAACCAAGCAATATTGATAAGGAAAGGTCCATACTGTGTGGTTACTGGTCCAAATAGGAGTATGTGGTTGAGGGTTTTAATAAGTTTCACATATCTCTACCTCATAGCCAGTTAACTTTAATGCACAGTGTAATGCCCAAGCTCCTTTCTTTTGCTGCTGTGAACCAGTCAGCCACAGAAACATGGATACTTGAACAAGCATGGATAAACCTATTCTCACAAAAAGTAAAGATGGTGCCAAATAGTTAGGGGACAGAAAATAAGAATGATGAAATAAAAATGAATGTGCCGAAGGCAGATGCATCAAAATGCCTGAAACTTACAAACTTTTATTTTGGTGCTGCTGTGACTTTAATTGACTGTAGTGTGAGTGGCAATGAGGAAGCTGGGAGCAGTAGCCTACCCATGACAGATTTGAGGTAAGGGCAACAGGCAGCGAGCACAACCCCAGATTTAGACCTGTCATAGCCCCCAGAGATAAGCCACCTCTCCTTTCATGTTGAATCAACAAAGAGAAATTAGTGTGTTGCTAGTTTTCTTTCTACATTGATGAACGAAATGTCAAAACCCTGTCAGGTTATATTTTTTGTGTAAATATTTTGTGTATTTGCCATTTTACCATTATATGATTCAGTCTTTGCACATCAGTAACAAGCCCTGGATCACTAGTAACCTGAAAAAGCTGCTGAACTTGAGAAAAAGGCCTTCAAGGAGGGGGACTGGGAGCTATTGAGGAGTGTACAGAAGCAAGTGGAAAAAGAAGATAAGACAGAGCAAGGAGGTGTAGAGAAAAAATCTGGAAAACAAACTTCAGCACAACAACTTGCAGGATGTGTGGTCACGGATGAAAAAGATCACAAACTTTAAGGAGAAAGGGATCAGACTGATGGAAATCCAAGCAAAGCCAATGAACGCTCAACATTCTCCTTCCACATCCATTTGCAAAGACTTTACACCCTCCCTGGACCCACAGCCTCCCTGTCACATCTGAGTGACTGTAGCTCAGGAGGAAGAGCAGTCATCTGACTGGTTGGTATTTTGATGCCCAGCTTCCCTGGACCACATGGTGAAGTGTCCTTAGGCAAGACATGTGTGTGATAGAAGAAAAAGTCCCACTTTATAGACTAAGAAGTGCTGTACAAGTGTGAATGAGAGAGTAGCTTGTAGTGATAAAGTTCATAGAGTGGCCAACTAGACTAGAAAAGCGCTCGATACAATCAATTGACCATTTCCATCAGGAGACCTCCTCTGTCCACCTGCAGTCAGGTGAAAAAGCAGCTAGGGAAACTGAATCGTAACAACTGGAGAGACTGTTATTGGCTCATCAAAGTTATCAAGTGAACAACTTTCAAGACTCATTAAGAAGTCTCCAAAGACCCGGGTGCCCCTGCGAATGCCTTGTTTAAAGAGTGGACTGATCAGGGAAAAAAATCACAGACTCTTTGCCCCAGTTAGCCCCCCAGGTAGTTTATATCCTGGACACGGACCGTAACATCATGAACACCTCTCTCCAAATGTGGTAGGGTGGAAAAAAACTTGCTATCATATCTTCATGAAAAGTAGCCATGCTGTGATGTGAGCTGGACAAGTAAGCTGTGAAACAAGTGTGCAGGGGCCATTTATAAAGTGAAATACCAAAAGCAAATCCTTCCATTATCTGCAATCTGTATATAATCTGTGATGAGGGGTATATACTCAATTTAGTTTTTGCTCTGTCCAGTTACTTTAAATGTAATCTGCTAATTTAAACATACATTTGAATTGTCCATTAAACAGACTTTCACAAATAAGTTTGTTTGCTGTCACTTATAGTTCTTATACAGAAAAAAAAAATTAAAGTAAGCCAAAATCTGAATAGGGATGTCAGAAATTATTTTACCATCCAGAACTCCTTTGATAGCTTAGACCCATAATCTCCAGTGTACTGATTTCCTCTGAAGGTCCACTAAAGGTCACTGATCATTTCCATATCCCTAGTCTGAATTATTGCATGGACTGATAAGACTGGATTTTTTTATTATTGTACAGTTTTTGTTACAATTTGAAATTCTGCACTGCAGATATAAAATCTGATAAAATCCAAGCACTAACTGAAGTGACAACGCTGGCAGTGAAACTGGCAAGAAGAAGGGGTCAGATAGAGTGTGAGTGAGCATGTGTGACTGGAAAGTGAAGAATCCAAATCTAATGACAAAGGAGATGCCTGAAGAGAAATGACAAAATGACAGAATAAAGAGACTCATCTATTCAAAATGAGATCAAAGTTTTGTTTCACTACATTTCTACAGAATATAGTTTACGTCAAGGGTTCCTCTCAGTGTGAAATTGTGTAAAATTCTACGTGAGGCGAAAAATTACTCATATCAAATCACAGACAGCGCTTCTTGCCAGGAAATCTATGAAATTGTATGAATAAACAGTAATGGATAATCGTCTTGCTCAAACATTCTTACAGTCAATCAATGCAATAACACCCCTGTGTGAGCTATGATGCATAAATGACGCAAAAGGGATTTGCAGTGTTGCATAGGTCTAGCAACATAATCTCTTCCTCCTGTAGATCTACAGAGAACAACAGGTTTTGCATTTAAAATAAAGACACTTTTCTTCACGACAAGGGTTGATTTGTTTTCATAGATTTGATATTTGAAAACGCAAGTTTTCAGGTAACCCTGAAATATCTTGACAGAATCCTGCGACGCAAATGTGTAAATATTGGACCCCTTCCTGCAGCATGACACGTCAATTTATGGGTGACTATTTGTCTGTAATCTGAGTGAAACCAGGCTACTAGGTTAGTTCTGCCTGTGGGGAAAACTCCCACGCTTGTGTAGGCATTGATTTCTTCTCACATGGCGAGAATTCATCCTTTGGAAGGGCACCATCACAGGGTTATGAATGACAGATGATGAACAATTAATTTCAGCAAAACAAAGCTTACATTACGAAGAAAAACTTCACAGTAAACAAATGTTTAAACCAAGTAGCCAAGACAATACGTCAACTTTTCTTTGCTTACTTACACGCACCAAAGCTAGCTGGTTAGTTTTAAGGGAAACAACATGGTTTAGATTCAGAGGAACATAATCTGAATGGATTTTGTGAAATAGTCACAAATTGACCGTTGCATGTGACTTAAAGCAATACAATGTAACTTCTCAAAAAGCCCATTATGGAGCTCCCCCTACAGGCTTGGAGGTAATGTACGGTTACGGTCTCTTGCTTTGTCGGCCTCTCTCTTTCGTTTCCTTGCTTCATCAGTCAACGTCTTCTTCTGTTTCTTCGGTGCCTCTTCCATGATGATCGTACTGACAATGTTGCGCTAGTTTAGCCTTATACCTGGGAGCGTGAGAGGGGTCTATTTGGTTTTGTGGTAGGTGTGCCAGAAAGCAAGTCGAAGTACTTCCGCTCAGCTCCCGGGCCGGTCCAGCAAAGTTACATAGCGCAGTTTTTCTCAGACCCCCGAAGGGCATAGGAGACAGGCCCATCGTAATATTAAAACTCATTCTAGCCGCACAATTTTTTTCAAGCTGTTATTTTAAGGTAGAAATGTTACATAGTATTGCTTTAAAAGGGCAAAATAATCTGTATTTGAAAGTTGGAGAGATTGGTTGGTGGCGCTGTACACACAGCTGCTGAGCTGAAGTAATAAATTCGAGTTCTGTCCTGACCACGAATGTTGTCCAATAACTTAACTCTGAAAAGCCATTTTTGCAGGCAGTTGCTGTTTCCTGTTGCACTTTCGTCACTGTTTTACACATGACAAACTGTTTGACAAACCTGACCTTAACTCGTTAACCCTTAACCTCTTTTATGATGAGACTGTCAATGTAACGTAACTACACAGGCTCCCCTCTTACAGTATGCTGATAGACCAGTCAAATATTTGACAGATGACAGGCGATGATCAATATCAACCTTACTATCCATCTGTGACAGCAGTTGACAGAACAATCAATGAGGGTGAGACAAAGGGTAAGGATAAAGATAAGTCTCTGTCTGAACCGTTTAAACTGAGAAAGGAAACAGAGAGAACACGCTCTACCCACCACAAAAAAAAAGGAAAAAAACATGGGTTTTTATTTGCAGTTCAGACCTGAAGAGGAAGAGTTTCAGAACTTCAGTCAGATGCTCAGGGTTTATTGGAGAGTTTCGCTTAAAAAGTCAGGGGGCGCACACTGAATGGAGCAATGCATCTAAACAATGATGCTAATTAGCCTGACAGACAGGAGGGGAAAACACTGAGCCATGAAAGGAGTTATTGAGCAAGGTCGTAGAATATAAATGCACCCAGCAACTCAGTGAACAAGCATCGCACACTCACACAAAAACAATCAATGAATTGTTTGAGGGCAACGTGTGGGCGCAGTGGACCAACTGTTTTTCCAAAGCCTCAAATCTTCACACAACACAAAAATAGACACATTATACCAAAATCAGATTTAGAGCTGGTTGCACAAAAGAAGACTAAAACACATTTTCACATGAGAGGTGCTTTACAGCTGTTGCAAAATGCAAAATGGATCTGGATTGACATTAAAACTCAAAAACTTCTAAACTGGGCGATGCTCGACCTCTGATAAAAATCCAACCAACGGTAAGACAAACGAACTGAACATACCCCAAAACCTCCTTTGCAAAGGTAGCAGGAAGCACAAAAAGCACTGATGTTTAGTGTACAGCAGCAGTGGAACCAACGCAAAGATAATCTGCCAAGATCCCAACATGACAACAGTATGAAACAATTCAACACCTGATACACAGCAGCAAGCGTTATATTTGCTTTAAAGGCACTTGTAGTTTTATTTCACTTCCACAAAAGCACTGCGGTGATGATGGGTTTAAAGACACCTGGGCGCGAACACAGGAAGCTGAAAACTGTAGTAATTTCCGTCCTTCTTTTCTTCCACTCAAAGCTCCTTATCTATGAGGACAAACGATTCAAACCAGCTGTGAGGTCACTTTGCCTTTTCATCCTGTCATGGCACCACTGTGAACAGAAATTTGGTGAAACACTTACAGAGCAAGTAGCTTCCTTCATTGTAGCTCTGAGGTGGAAGCAAAGTGTGAAATTGCTATGTTAGTGTGTTGTTGTTAATCTCTTTATCTTCTTACAAGTGGAAAAACAGAAGTTGGTGCTATTGCAACGTTGAACCACTTTCATCATATGTAATGGTATAACCAAATAAGGAAAAACATAATAACAGCGTCTGTGGGCTCGAAAAAATAAAAGTCTGTTTTGGTAAGTTTAAGATTGTTCTTCTATTTGAGGAGCTGTAATATTTTCTTAGTGCTCATTATGTTGAAAGAAATATCCCGCTTAATTCAAAACTTATTAGAACTTTTTGTAATTTGCGGCCAGTTCAGAGATTCTGTTCCCAAGAGTGATGCAATGTAATAACTCCCACTACGTGTGTGAGTATCTGTGTTGTTGTGTATGAAAGAGGGGGAAAGACAATGAAACAGAGAGAAGGAGGCAGTGATCCAGAACTGAGTTCTTGTGACAGCTTTTCCATTCAGCCCACACAAAAGAGAGAAAGAAAGAAAGGAAGAGAGAAAGAGAATTCAAAGTGATATGACTGGGGGAAAAAAACGTGTTGGCCATTTGAAGGCAGAGAGAAAAATAAAGGAGTAGATATGGATCAAAAGAACAAAATACTGCAATGAGCAGGACGGAAGGAGAGAATCTAAAGAACTGAATCACCAAAGCGACTGAATTAGGCAAGGTCCAAAGCATAGATGAGCTGCAGATTGAATAGAAAATAGGAAAAGAAAGCCACAATTATCAACTACTTAATCAGTGACCAAAAGTATTGGGAATAAAAAAGATATGAATTGAGAGACCTCCTTGGAAAATTGTTATTTTTGTGTGCCGACAGCTGCTCAAAAGACCGAAAAAAAAACACGTTTTATTGAATTGCAGATTGCACTGCATTTTAAAACAACTTTTCACCTTTTTCTTTTAGGATTTTTAAGTTTGGTCTAAAACAAGGGTTCCATGAAGCATTGGATTATGACAGATAGGTATTAACAGAAACACCAATACACAACAGTCTCTTTCTCCCCTACCGGTGTGCTCACACTTTGCTGATACCTCAACTGAATCCTCAGTGAACATATTAGCCATTAGAATTTAAGTTGTAGATCCTAACAATGCTGGTAACTTAGTCCAAAGCTAGAATGTAAGCTTTACACTTAATATCTGCAGTGTGCATTAATGATTTCTAGGGCTGGGCAAGTTAACTCGTTATTGTCGCGTTAACTCGTTAATTATTTAACGCTGATAAATATTTTATCGCGCATTAGTGCAGGTTTTATTATTTATTTTATTTTGTAAAAGTCTGTTGCTGTCTGCTGTGGAACAGGAAAGAAAGTAGTCGGCGGATCCACCAAACCTGGAGAAGGGTACGGAACTTTTACTCGGCCATTTTCATTTTAAAGTTCTTCCAGACGGCGGAGTCGACAGAACCAAAGTCATCTGTAAACACTGCCAAGTTGAATTGTCTTCTCAGCGTAGTAGTTCCAGTCTAAAATATCACTTAAAGGCAAAACACACAACTGATAGCAACAAGTCATTCAAGGAAACAGACAGTGGAGCGAGGCTTCTACATAAAAACTACAGAAAGATGCTGATGTTAAAAGTGTGTTTGCACAACAAATGTTATGGCACTTTCATTCATATGTCAGCACATTTAAAATAAAACTAAATGCTAAAAGCTATACACTACTTTTGAATTCATTTTTGGATTTTGCGTACAAATGCGATTAATCGTGATTAATCAGGGAAATCATGTGATTAATTAGATTAAACATTTTAATCGTTGCCCAGCCCTAATTATTTGACATCTAAGCACTTTGGTTTGGTTTAAACACATGCTGTAGGATGAAAGTGGCTTGTAATTATGAAGAATGTATGACGTTTTTCATATCATTAAGGGCCATTGCTCTCGAGGAACTACTTACTTGTTACATATTGGTGCTAGATGACATCTGAATACAATTCGAGGAATTAAGATGAATGATTTAACTGTCACTCTTTCAGTTTCTTTTACAATAGTAGTGGTAAAGTTTTAGTTTTAGAATTCCAGATGCATATTAGGTGCTAGATTAATGCTACACTAACACAGTATCAAATCAAATCAAACTTTGTTTATAAAGTACTTTTCATACATTAAAATGTAGCACAAAGGGTTTAGCATGTTTAAAAGCAGCCCACATCCCCACCCCAGCACATACACACAAACAGACATATGGACACACAAGCAGAAACCCATTCACACACACAATATAGTAATAAAAATAAATATATACATATACATATACATATACCTATACATATACATATACATATACATATACATATACATATACACATACATATACATATACATATACACATACATATACACATACACATACATATACATATAAATATGCATACAAATGAATAAATAAATAAATAAAATGTTCTAAAAAAATAAAAGAAACTTATAAACTTGTGACTGAATATAGAGGAGCCAGGTCAGGAAACGCCATCACAGGAGGCCATCTGCACTGGGTGATGCTCACAACCCACGACCAGGACGCCTCCACCCGGGCGCACACCGAGCTAGGCCAGCGAGGGGCCCACAGCAGTGGAGCACTGCCGCAGATCTCCCACCCGGCCAAGCCGATGTTCACCACGAGTCACAGACATCCCAGCCTGAGTCGATCACAGCCCCCAGCACAGACGGCCCCCACCGAGGAACCACTGGGAATATGGAATAAGAACATAAAACTACAAAGGCTAAGAACATAAAATAAAGGACATGCAAACCCTGTAAGGAAGAGCCATTTATTTACATGAAAGGGTAAAATAAATGTTCACCTTTAATTGTGGACAAAAGCTGCTTAGAACATGAATGATACTTATATTCACAAAAGTTATTATTGAAATACATGTAGGTAAAAAAAGAAAGCCCCAATGACAGGTACCAACTATCAAAATGAGCAATGGCCTTCGGCTAAAGCTAGTTATTTCCTTGTTATTCACAACCACAGTGAGTCATGTCAATAGATGTTCAAAAATCCATCTAAAATCAAAAGTTATACGCTTTCTTTTTGTACTTCTATCCTCTACACCTGCCACTGAGCCATGGAGGAAGAAAGGGAGCTCAATGAGATCTAAGCATCTTGCTGGAAATATCTGAAAATGTTTTATGCCGCTTTTTCATACCTTCAAATAGCAGCAAGTATAATGCAAAAGGTATTTTATTTGTCGCAAGTAGCTAGAATCAAGCAGTTAACATAAAAAATTGTCAGGGTTATTGATGCAAGCTATGTTCCCAGTAATGTTTTTTTAATGCGTAGTTTGACATTGGGCTTCAAAAAAGGTTGATGAAAACTTAAAAATTTGAGAACAAAACATCTTTAAGGTAGCACAAAGACAAAATGCACATGAGAGCAGATTTAGATCTTTAAGATCAGATTTTATTGTCATGCATACATGAATATTGTCCTCTGCTTTTAACCCATCCAGGTTGGCACCTGTTGACACACACACATGCACAGGGTCACACACTCATAGAGACAGATGCCAACCTGGAGCAGTGGGCAGCCATTCACAGTGCCAGGGGAGCATGGAGGTATGGTGCCTTGCTCAAGGGCACCTCAGCTGTGACAAGGAGGTGAACTGACACCCCTCCAGCTGTCAGTTCCACCAATCATTTTGAGTGGCAAGAGTGAGAATTGAATCTGCCAACCTTCTGGTTATTGGACGACTGACTCTAACCACTGAGCCACGGCCGCCGTTTGAACAGATTTGAATCTGTTCTAATGTAGAGGATATGTTCACGACTCACACGACTAATTACATGAATAAATTCTTCGTCTAGAGAAAAAACTTTTCAAAAACCAATGGACACGAAAGACTAAACCAAACAACGGCCAGTTGAAAAGAAGTCCAGAAGATCATTTTCCATTTAACTTTGAACATGGCAGAGGCCATCGGTCTTATTTACGTCCTCTTCCTGAAAAGTTTCGTAAGTGTCTACTTCTCTCTGTCTACTTCTCTGCCACGTGTAACGTATCCGTGACTGCTACTGGCTGACAGCTCCACTCAACCTAGTTTATTTGCTTCAACCCAGGCTTAAGTCTGAATGTAATGACATAATGAATGACAAGCTGGTTAAGGACTTATGACAGGGTTGGTCAATAGAGAGTCAATCTGCTTTAGAGCTAGAAATCCTAAACCTGGTTCAGGAGCATTTACACTAATTTACATTTGTAGCGTGAATGCAGTGAACTTAGTAAAAAATTTACAATTTAGCTAAATGTATTAGAGTGCAGGAAAAGCTCTGTGAGTATGTGGAAATATCTGTGTTATGGAATTTTCCAAATGTGTGTGTGTGCATGTCTAAAAGCTAATGCTTCATGCTCTCATCCCAGATGCTCCTGGCAGGGGGTGACCTCTGTCCGCTGATAGACTGTCTGCTCCTGTGGTAACACAAATGTCTGGCAAGAAGGGGAAACTCGGAGCCTGATGAAAGTCAGATAAGGTCACATTAACTTCCAGAAAAACTAGCTGAAGTGGAACAGCACAAACGAATGCCATGAAGTCACATTTCCTTGCTTCTTCTCAGGCTTTAGCTTTGAGGAGTTTGTAACTTGTTATTTACCGTTTTACAGTTGTGTTCTGCATTACACTGAAAAATAACCCATTAGGGTGGGACTGACTGAAGTCATCAAAACAAATGAACAGCGTAATTTATCAGAGAGTGAATCAAGAATTACTTTCATGTGTTAATGTGTTTATTGGTGCTGTGAAATCCGGCTTAAGAAAGGATTGAGGTGAGGGTAGAGCAGGAGTGATGAATGTACATAGACGAGGTGGCTAGTAACACATAGACCATTATGAAAAAACAATGCTGTGAGGGAGTATGTTTAACCGGCCCCTGATGATAAAGTGTTAGTACACAGAGTAAAGCACGGAGCTGTTTGCTCGCTGCTTGTGGAAAGCGTGTGGCGCTGTGAGCTCAGATGCTAACGGTGTACAAATAAGAGAAACATCCAAATCCAAAGATTACTACAACCATATATAAAAAGTTATTTGAAGCGATCCTTCAAATAAATGACTAAAGAGACAAAAATGAGATCCAGAGCAAACGCTGCCAAGAGAAGCTACAACAAACTTTCACGGCCATTAGAGAGCGTAGCACCCGGCAGACGTTTTCATTGATGTTTTTAACTGTTTGTTTTAGACTGACACCTTTAGAACTAAATTAATCATGGCATCACACGACTTAAGGACATGACAGCACAGTAAATGAAGGTTGTGATAAACCTAAATGACTGTCACTCACTGCGTGCGTGTGTTGTTTGACTCAACTTTAGTGGAGGGTTATTTTTCCAAAAAAAAAGAATAATAGAATAATTCTCAGTGATTTCAGTTTGCTTACATCACATCTTTTTTATTGATTAAAGTGGTCAGTAGGATTCATAGTCATTGTGCATGCACACGAGACGGAGAGAACAACAGATATGGAAAGTCTGGTGGTGAATGATCAATGTCTCTGTTCATTAGCAGCCCTCCCCTTATTGCTGGATAGTTTCAGGATAATTATGTCAGCTGGATGGCAGAGTGTCCTTGGCTGTCATTGGTGGGACTCTGCTGGGCCTTGTCTCCATACCAGATTGTGTGTGTAAGTTTGTGTGCGTGTTATGCGCCGTACATGAGAGTCTTCCAAAACGTGAATTAATCAGCCAAGCCCCAGAAACTGGTGGCAGAAGCTCTGAGGCAGCATTGTTTGTGGTTTGACAAAAACATATAATAACCTCCCTTCTCTAACACCCCCCATGCATTTTAAATTCCACTGTGAACATGAGAATATGATGTCTAGATGAGACACTGGAATAAGCAATGAGTGCAGGTAGAACTAACATTTTTCTTTCTGACCAAGAAGGGAACAATGGCAGCATTCAGAAAAAGGAATGAAATCATTTTGCCTTTTTTTGATGCTCACTTGCATTTCTTCGCCGATGCGCTTCAGTCATACCTATTCGCACTTCCTTGCAATCCACACTATTGGTTTGATTGGTTTCATTTTCTCAAGTGTGTTGAGCCTTTTTTTCCGGCTACACTGCAGTTTCAGTTCTTTCCTGATATCCAATGAGTTTCCCAAACTGTAGGAATAATTCTTCCTGTGGGAACTGTTTCAGCTGTGTGTTAAGTGTAAATACTTTATAACCAACAAAAGTTTCAAAAAATCCAAAACTGGAAAGTGAAATTAAAGGATAAACTGTATTATTGCCAGTAGTTAAAAGGTGAGGCTCATCAATAAGAGGCATTTTAGAATCACATCTTTAAAAAAGGTCAGACTGAATGCAGAGCAAGAAATTTCACCCATCCAGTTCACCATTTTCCATACCCGCTTCATCCTCTTCAGGGTCACAGAGAGGCAGGAGCCCATCTGCCATCAGGCGAGAGGTTGCACACTGAAGAGGTCGCCAGTCCATCAGGGCCAACAGAGAGACACACGAGACAACAATCACACACGCTCCTACTCCCATGGTCAGTTTCAAGTCACCACTTAAAGGGATAGTTTGCCTCTTTTGACATGAAGCTGTATGACATCCCATATTAGCAATATCACTTATGAACATTGACTTACCCCCTGCTGCGTCCTGTGAGCAGAGTTCCAGCCTCGTTTTGGCGTTGACGAAGGTAGTCTGGCTAGTTGGCTGGGGCTAAAAAAATAAAGCGTCTTGCTTCTCAAAACAATAAGTGTTCAAAAGAGTAATACATTTGCATCACAAAATCGTTGTGCAGAAAAAGTCAGACCTCACAATCGCTTGGCGCTATTTTTGCCTCCCTTGATATCACTGCGTGCTGTGTAAACTGTGCAGACCGAGCAGTCCCCTGCTTCCGAGCAGTAAACACCGTAACAGGTGCGGCTATCGCTAGGTGGCTGGACGCATTGATATCAAGGGAGGCAAAAAAAGCGCCAAGCGATGTGAGGTCTGACTTTTTCCTGCACAACGATTTTGTGATGCAAATGTATTACTCTTTTGAACGCATATTGTTTTGAGAAGCAAGACGCTTTATTTTGCGACCCTAGCCAACTAGCTGGACTACCTTTGTCAACGCCAAAACGAGGCTGGAACTCGGCTCACAGGACGCAGCGGGGGGTAAGAACATGTTCATAAATTATATTGCTAATATGTGATGCCATACAGCTTCATGTCAAAAGAGGCGAACTATCCCTTTAACCTAACATGCATGTTTTTGGACTGTGGGAAGAGGCCAAAGCACAATGGAGAGAACTCAGGTATACGCATAAAGAACATGCAAACTCCACACAGAAAGGCCCCAGACAAGAATAACCAGGAACCTTTTTACAATGAGGTGACAGTGCTAACCAGCACACCACTGTGCAGCCCACCAGAATTTCAGAAGGATAAAATCTTTTTGAATGATACTGCCACAGCCATTATCTGTATTTCAAGCTATTGAGAACCTCTGGCGGCCCATGTTTTTTCTTTCTTTAAACAGCCTCCTCAGATTTCTTGCATGATTTTAGTGGGTCAGCTACAGTGCAGGACTCAACACTTGTTTGCTGCTCATTTTGACCATACTCTTCATTCCTGTTTCCAGAGTAAATACGCCAGAGTAATACGAACACTTATGAAACTCACGAGTGTCACTCATTTTCATGAGTTCTGTTACTGGCAGTCCAAATGGCTCACCCATTATCAAATTAGATAAAGGTTTTATCTGCTTTCTGACTCTTCTCTTTCAGCACCTTGACTTTGTCCAGATCTTTTCAGTGTTTTCTGTTCTGTTTCTTTTATCTCTCCGTACTTTCTATCCTCATGTGTATTCCATCTGCTGTTCTTATCTCTTTCCAATCTTTCATTCCCGCACATCTGTCTTTCCACTCAATGTATCACGCCCAATCAATCTTTCCTTTCATCTTTGTTTTTATACTTTTTTTTATACTTCTCCCACATTTCATTACTTCATCATTTTCTCTGCACTCACTCAGAAAGACCAAGACCAGCTTGTGAACATTTCCACTCCAGTTCCATGTAAACTCAATAAATACAACAAACTAAAACCCTTAATTCCAAATTCATTTTCCTTTAGCCACATGTGCTGCTGCTAGTAAATACTCTAATGCTAATTTTGAGACGGTAGACCTGACCAAGTTAAATCATCAAGTCAGATTCTTTTATTGGCCTTAAGAACTTAACAGGGATAAGAGGAGTTCAATATTTTTCTTATTTTTTATTAATTTGTAAAGATATAAGCGTCACATAATTTAATATTTAATGAAAACAAAGATTAAGTTTCAGACATGGTTACTTTCCACAAAACTTCAGTTTTTACACTAAGTTCACTGGGAAAGTTTAGTCGATTCAGCTCTCTTCCTGTGTGATGTTTTACAGTGTCAACAAATCATAAAAGTCTAGAAATGATGTAGAGGCGAACAGAATAGAACAATAGAATCATTTTTATTTTATGTCCCATATATACAACAATTCCTATTGTTAGCCTTAAAAAATGTTTCAAAAGACACAGGAATGGACAGACAGTGAAGCCCAGAGTCTATTAA
This sequence comes from Odontesthes bonariensis, assembly GCF_027942865.1. Classification (NCBI taxonomy): domain Eukaryota; kingdom Metazoa; phylum Chordata; class Actinopteri; order Atheriniformes; family Atherinopsidae; genus Odontesthes; species Odontesthes bonariensis. The sequence continues at coordinate 6,430,199 of NC_134509.1, forward strand.
GTCCATATGTAACAGAATTAGAATGATTTTGACTCATCTACCGATTGCCAGCTGGCTGACTTTAGTTTTCCTGTGGAGCAAAAGCACCAGAAAAAAAAGCTCTTAAATGTATGTAGCCATTGAAAGGAGCTCCCTAGACCCCATGAAAGTCCCCATTGAGTAAAAGTCGGACGAACAAAGAGCCTACAGTAAAGTGTAGCCACATACCCACACACTGCTTACACTGTAGCTTCGCTGTGGCCTGACATGCACCTCGCCACTCGTTACTTGACCTCGCACCTCGTTACTTGAAATGACTTTACTCAGATGGTTACTTTAAAACCATCTCCGCTGCTGTCCTTCCTCCTTTCTGTGTTGTAATGATTTCAGCTGGTGACTGTTGCTCAACACCTGCTATCACCCTGCATACTCAGTTAATCAGAGTTGCATTCAGTTACTTTACATTTTAGCCGCTATTGTTCGAAGCAGCCTTGGGCTTTGGGGGTCAAACTGCTGACTGAAGCATACACACTAACACGCAGGTAGAAATGCCTGAAACAGTGGAGGCTATTCATACAGGCTCTGCCTGGGGCTTTGCATAGAACAAGTGAAGAATCATAAACCAAGCTTAGAGTGACGGTTACCTGTACCCGTCTTATGAGTTTTAATTTCTATCCTTCTGATATTATCTGACAACAGCTGCCTGAAGTGAAATGTGGAAATATAACAAGCCACAGCAGCTGAGAAAGGCCTGTGCCATGAGCAGACATTGCAAAAAAAGGCACTGGCAGTTCTGTCCTCTGATCACAAGAGAAATGGGAAATCTAAAGGACAGCTTGTCATTATGTGCCATCACATCATATCATGTCAAAAGCTTCTCATCATGGCATCGCATGATGTAAGATTTCCATGGCTGACAGTGGGACCATCAATCAGCTGTGTGGCCTTTCATTTGGTCAGATGGTTTTCCATGTAATGTGTTCAAACAAAATCCAGGACTCCCTGGAGGGGGAGATCTCGTGTCTCAATGGGAACTTCCTAAAGGAATTGGAATAAAAAATAGAGTAGCTACATCATACAGTATGTCTGCCATCACATTAAAAAGGCACAAAGACGAATTGTGACAAACCTTACTGAACTTACTTAATCCTATACAAATGATGCCGGCAGCTTCCCCCCTCAGGATCAGTAAAGATCTGATTTCATCATTGATGAGTTCTTAGATTCTTACACCAAATCATCTCACTCGCTCTATTCTCTGTGGACCACCAAGTATAATCAGGCTGGCTGTGATATGTAGCTGTTCAGGCATGTGTGCCCCAGTTTTGCCTGGAACCAGTCACACTGAAAACCACACATCTCTTCACACACACCCCATTCCAAAAAAGTTGGGATGCTGTGAAAAATGGGGAAAAAATTACTTGGAGATCTGATAACCCCGTATTCTGTCACAATAGAAAATGGAGCAAATATTAAATGTTGAATGTGCAACATTTTAAAATTTCACAAGATAACATTACATATTAGCTTATGTTGAATTTGATGGCAGCAACATGTCTCAATTATGTTAAAATGGGGGAAACAAAATGCTGCAAAAGTGGTGCTTTAATTAAACAGCTGGAAGCTAGGTAACAGCTAGGTTAAATGGCAACAGGTCAGCAACATGGCTGGGTGTAAAAAGAGCTTATTGGAGAGGCAGAGTCTCTCAGATGTAAAGACGAGCAGAGGATCAGCAATCTGTAAAAAACCAGGCCTAAAAATTGTGGATACATTTCAGAATAATGTACTTCAACATGAAATTGCAAAGACTGAATAATACATCATCTACAGTACGTAATATCATCAAAAGACTCAGAGAGAATCTCTCTGGAAAAGGAACACGGACAAACTTTTTCGCTAACTTCTTTGAGATGTTTTGATGCCATCGAATTCAAGAGGAGCTAATACTTTTCAAGCAATATCATTTCAATATATTAATAATATGTTAAGGTATAACAATACCTTAGCAAATAAAACTACATAGTTTGCAATTGCCTTCCAAAAGACTTAAAGTTAGTACAACAAATGTATTCATGGTTAAGGTTTTAGGACTGTTTGGATTACAGGGCAAACACTGAGGTGAGAGTTAAAAGAAAACGCACCCTTCAGACTGATAGCACAAACTTGTTCAGTTTGTTCACCTCACATCCCAGGCTTTAAGTTACCGTGGCGACATTAAACTTCAGCATTTGCTACTCAAACACTGGACTTACAACTTGCACAGCTGCAGGACCACAACACATCAGCGTGTGGAAGAAGAAGGAAGCACGTGAGACTGTAAATAAGTGGGTGTTGATCTTTAAGAAATCCCAGAAATAGAGAGAAAAATGACACTTTACTAACAAACACCCGACGCACAGCTTTGAGGAAGGCTTAAGCGGAAGTGCTCATGTTGCAGATAGTCACAGGGATGTTGCTTCTGCTGCATTGTCTGCAGCACCAACAATGATTAACAACAAACATGCCCTTTGTATTCTCTTTGTGTTTCTCTTTTTGGTTCCCTTTTAGGTTGACTTTGATTCTGTTTTCACTGTTACTACAACCTCCTGTTGTTCATCACTGCTCTCGCCTCTCTACCTTACTTCTTCCCCTGACTAAAAGCCTTTGTCAAATCCATGAAATGACTGCAAAGCAGATAGGACAGCCTGCTTCTCGTTGGGCTTTTGAAGAGCCGGTTTGGAGAGAGAAAAGAAGGGAAAGGATGATGTAAGAAAAGGAAAGAGGGGAGGAAGTTTGTTGATGGTGATGTAAAAAGAGTTAATTAAAGAGAAGAAATATGGGGAAAAAAACTAATAATGTTACAGAAACCTAAACGACTGTGTTGAGGGATGTAGTGAAACATGCGCTAAGCATGTCTGAAACAGAGGATGTAGTGTAGCATATAAAGGGATCGGAGCATAAAAAAGAACAGAACTGACGTGAACAGATGAAGTCGTGACAAATTCTGTAGTTGGGCTTTCCCTCATTTCTGTCCGGCTTAGGTCCTGGGTGACTGTTTCCCTGCTTGTCATAAATATAAGGTCTCCTTGGCAGCAAAGCACTGTGCAGGAAGCCCTATAACGTTCTCATGCAGATTAAACTAGGCTGATCCAGCACTTCCAATGCTGATTAATACTGAAAGAGTCGGCATACACGGATCAAAAACACTTGCAAAAAAGCTCAGATGATTCGCCTGACCTGCTTAGAACCCCGGGCAGAAAAAAAACATCAAATATCTTCACAGTCTGTGAAGAAAAATGAGGTGTAAATTATTGATTATTTTTCTGCAGTAGCTAGCCAAATATGGCCCACCGGAGACTTCTTACACCTATGAAATCTATGAGGTTCGCTGCTGGTTTAGTAGACTGGTGTGCGTAGCTCCAAACAGCATGGGGCTAAATAACTACCACTAAGTGACTGTGTAGGATATATTAGTCATGCTGATCAAGAGGATATCCAAGGAAACGTTCCTTAGAGAGCAAAAAGACAACATTAAAGACGGAGTAAAGCCAATTCAAAGAATTGCATCACATTATCGTGGAAAAATAATTACTTGAATTGTGCGATAATACTGATAAATTGCAGGGCTGGACTATCAAACAGTTTTCAAACCTGTCAAATCTCATGCATGATGTGTGCGACTCACTAAATTCACCCTTTGCACACCACACATCCATAAACTCAAGTGATGACACGAGCACCACTGGTGTTGTAAATTTGATTTGGCAACTGTTCAGACCACCTTTGGGACTTTTGTTTTGAAACAGAAACTAGCAATAAATCTGGTAACTGTGAGAACAAACATCTCCAGTACTGCCCCGCAACAGCGACGTCCCTCCCCCACTACAGGCACACCTCTCTCTGTTTCCACTGTTCTGCTGGTCTGACCCTGACCTGACTTTAACATGCATGTAAACATGATAATCTGATTAAAATCGTATGGAATCTAAGCTCTCATAGCCTCCTAGGGTTGACTGTCCCAGGTGCTTCACACATCCTCCACAGTTTCCTACAAAGAAAAACAAGAAGCTCGCATAGTGTGCATAGTGCATTTTCTAGTGTAGTGTGCATTTTCTTTTTGGCAAAAACAGTAAAGTGTATGTGTATATCGGTACAGCCGAGTTCCCAATAAAGCTGCTCTCATTCACATATTTGTCTGTATCTTTAGGCAACTGGCTAAACGTGTCAGAAGTTGTGAGTGAAAATCAGTCCAACACGTCAACTCACGGCTGCTTAAAGGATTTCCAGTCTGTTGCTCTGCTCTACTGAAATTCAGTTTTTATAACCACAGCATCATTTGACAAAATCGCCACCGAGGTAACTTAAAGACAACGTGTAGCGCAGTGAATTCTGCGATATGCACATGTACGATGATCTCCCACAGAGAAAGTTAGAGGCAGCAGAAGGCAGAATGTCTTAAACCTTTTCTGACACAGTCCACTTGTCAGGATCTGGGTTTTTTTGTGATGTTTTTTGTACTTAGTTATTGGTTCTATTTTTATTCAAGTGCTTAGTGTTTTCTGTATTTAGATCAGGGATAAGAGGGATTTCACCTTAGTTCTGTTTTTCAGCATTCAGTTCTGTTTTATTACTCCTTGTGTACTCTTTGTGTTAGTTAGATTCATTTTCAAGTTAGTGTGCTCCCCCTCGCCCCCTGTGTTTTGCCATCTCTCTCTCTCTCTCTCTCTCTCTCTCCTCAGTCCATCTCCTGCCCTCTGCTCTCTTCACTCTCACCTGCAACCTGTTTGTAATTAGCCACCAGTTCCTGCTCCAGTAATCACCTCCCCAGTATATATGTCTTTCTAGTTCCACCACTCCTCGTCTTATTCGTCTCACTCCCGTCCTATGATCCATGGTTTTCCTCGTCAGTCCTTGTCCCGCAAGTATTCAGTCTGGGTTTGCTATTTTCTTTGTTTTATGTTCAGTTTAGTTTTTCAGTGTTCCAGCTTTGCTGCACTTTTTGTTTATGTTTAAAATAAATCCTGTAACCTTCACTTTTGGCTCTTGTCCGTGTCTGCACCTGGGTCCTCCCTTACCGAACCATGACACCACTGTTCCTCCTGGGCACGGATAATATGTGGATGGTGGTCCGGTTAAATAGCCAGGTCAAACCTGTGTGTCAGCAGTGTTGTGGACTATGTCATTTGAACCGATTGTTCTGTCATCGTCCTCAGTGGATATGACCCCGGTAACTCATAGCAAACTGCACTGTGGTTTTTCCTTATTATTTTGAAACCTCATTTCATGTACTTGCAGGGCGATCATTAAAGGGGAACTGTGGTATTTTCAACATTAAGCCTCTTTTCTGAGTCGTCTGCAATGTTTTAGAACCCCCCTCACCGCTTTTTTGATGTTTACTGCTGTCTCCGGTATTTGCCTAATTTTGATTCATCTCAACCTGCTTCAGAACGGCAAGTCATGCGCATGTCTTAAAAGGTCCGTAAAAGCACCATAAACGTCCGTTTTCAAAATAATCAACTCACCGGAGTGGTTACTGGTGTGCACTGGTAATCCATATCAAATTTCGTTGCGAAAAGTTGCTTCTGTCGTGTTTTATTTGACATTTTGTACTGGATGTTCGTTGATATTACTCCGCCACCGCTAAGAAAATAGTTCGAGCATGAACGAGCTGCCAAATAAAACACGACAGAAGCAACTTTTCGCAACGAAATTTGATATGGATTACCAGTGCACACCAGTAACCACTCCGGTGAGTTGATTATTTTGAAAAATGGAGCATCGCGTTAGTTCTGGCAGACCACGTAGTCAACGCGCCCTTTGCCTATTGGCTGACGCCGACCCAACCCCTATGGCTCCACAACCAGCTGCGCTCAATGGGTAATCAGCTCCTGCTCGCAATTGGATGCTGGCATTTGGGGCACTTCATTTAAACTTGGTTTGCTGTCACTGCTTTTTTTTTTGCTTTCTGCTTGCACCCACCACCTCCCCTGCTCCACCGATTTTTCATTGCCAACAATGTCATACTGTTGTTCATTGTTGCTTGCTCTGTTCTAGGGGGTATGTTGCCTTTACAGCAAATGGAAGGCACTCCACCTGAGGATGCTGCTGTTCCCTGTCTGGCTTCCATGGAGCTCATGGAAAAGTCGGGAACTTCCTCCGAACAGAGCCATACCGCCAAACACAAATTGTATGCATTCAGAATAAGCTTCTGAAATTCATCTCTGTTTCTCGTCTCGTTTTGACGAGAGTGGTTCTGACAGAACGGACGTTTATTGTGCTTTTACGGACCTTTTTGGACATGCGCATGACTTGCCGTTCTGAAGCAGGTTGAGATGAATCAAAATTAGGCAAATACCGGAGACAGCAGTAAACATCAAAAAAGCGGTGAGGGGGGTTCTAAAACATTGCAGACGACTCAGAAAAGAGGCTTAATGTTGAAAATACCGCAGTTCTCCTTTAACACATTTTTCAGGAATGCGATAAACTAAGAAAGCAAATTTATTTGTGCTTTAGATTAAATAAATCAAAAGGCCTATCATCAGATTTCCAACAGTGGCGGATTTAGGAGCCATTGCAAAACTCTTCGTGGTATCCAACTGACTCTTCTCTTTCATGGTGAAATGTTCCTCATACGACCAGATGCAATTCAAGCCCAAAGCACGATCAGTCCACCCCCGTGCAGCAGAAGGTGCCCTCTTCATCAAATTCTGCACCCTTTTTTTCAACAAACACAACTTTTTTTATTTTGTCTTCCACACCTCAACTTGACCTCAGAGTAAGAACAAACTTTTGGCGCACCGTGACAGTTGAGCTCGATTCATTTTGTTTTCCTCCCGAGCATGAAATATTTACGGGTTTTGCTACACCCTCTTTTGATCCTTCTCTGTCTCTTTTGCACACGAGCTGAGCATCTAGGCCAAGGCGAGACACACGCAGGTACTCACACCCGTGGTTACAAAAATAACTGCGTGCAGGGGAAAGACTCAGCATGGCCAAAGCAGGTGCTGGAGTGAATTTTGGCACATAGATAAGACGGATTATATTGGTGCACTGAGCAGCTGGGCGAACATGAACAGACAGTGTGTGAACGTACGTGCACGTGTTTATGTGTCTAAGAAGCCAAACAGCAGGAGAGAGCAGGCTAATAAATCTCTCCTACAACATCTATTGCAGTAATGAGACACTTCTCGTGTTTCCTCCCTCTCGTCTTTCAGTCCCTGTCTTCCCCCCCTCACCACAATACACACACACACACACACACACACACACACACACACACATATACACACCTCTGCAGGGCCACCCTGGGGAGCTCTTGCATTCCTCTGTCTCCAGGCTACAACAACCACTTTACTCCGTAACATTTTTCCCACAACTGGACCCACTGACCCTGACATATTTGGGCTTCTGCTGATCGTAAATACAACTTGAGAAACATTCAACATATTTTGATCCAACAAAAGACAAAAAGCCTTTCTGATGTGAAAATCGGACGAGGACATATTTACAAAAGACCTCCAGTAAACTCAACAGATGTTGACGGGATGTCAGTTAGAAGATTTTGACATGATTTAAATAGCCACGGTTAGTTTTAGAGAGTTACTTCCAATATTAGTCTAAATACAGTGCTTGAGCTCTCATACTATGATTCAAAAACGTATTTAATGTTTTAATGTCCTGCTCTGAGAAGCCCCTAATACGCCGTCTCAGAGCTCATGCTAGCACACACAACAAACCTAGCTCAATCTACCGAATAAAAAAAACTGTTAAACACTACACTGGGAATATTCTTCTCAAATGCTTACGTTTCCTTTGTCTGTAATCAGTGTGTATACAGGTATAAACAAGTTAAATTTAAGACTTTTTAAGACCTTTTAATACCACTTCTAAATGAAATTTAAGACCAAACGTACGATGGAAATACCAAGTATTTCCAAGTAAATACACTGACAGTAAAACTGTAAAATGACAAATGACGGTTGAGTTTAAGAACATCGGCTAAATGTGTGTCATGCGAAAAGATCACAAAAATGTCATCACTGTCCTAAATTAAATTTATTACAATATTTTCAGAACATTTAAGTCCCATGAACAAATGCTTATAAATCAAGTAAATATATTTAAAAAAAAAAATACTGTTCCTTTAGAGCAAAAAGAAAAATACACAAATATTTAAGACCCATGCAATCTGAATTTAAGACAATTTAATACTTTTTAAGGTCTTATTTTCAGGAAAATTGATTTACGACTTTTTACGACTTTTTAAGGACCCGCAGCCACCCTGGTAATGCAACCAGAGACTTGTTTCCTCTTTTAGGCCTAAAAGTTCTAAAAGTCATGTATTGGCCTGGCCCAGGTTGAAGTCACATCCCAGCACGCTGTCAGATTAATACTTAATGTCTTAATTCCTCCATTGGATATCCAGTCATTAAACTCTGGGTTTCGTGTAACTTTTATTGAAATTTTAGTGTTCAATGTTCAGAAATGTTATATGGGCCACTGCATTAAAGGACGAATTGGAAAGCAGAATTTCCAACTTCATAATGAAAAAAAAAATTTAAAAAGAAGAATGACAACTAAAGGGTTGGATGTCATAGTCAGTATATAAAACATTAAACAAAATACTGGAGGATAATAATATATAATCATCATACAATCGTTCATTAAGTGAACTACCGGCTGCTGATGAGACTTTGTTGTTAATAGCAAAGCAAAAAAAAACAAAAACATGGAGAAAATTGTAAACTTCCCCACAGACATACAGAGCTTGAAGTTGGGTGGAACTCAGTAAACTGAGAGATGTATATCTGAATATCCATCCATCCTGGAGCATGATGATGTGTTGCCTTCCCTCCCAGCAATCACAAAGATATTTCAAAAGTCAAAACTCATGGTCAAGCCATATGTGCAACAGCAAATTACACCTACCTGTCACTGTGCCGACAAAATGACAAGCAAAGCAATTGTAGATCCAATGACTCACGTTGCCCAAAGCCTGTGTGACTGCTACAGGAAAATCATTTATATGCTATGTGTCAAGGAACCACACACTTCCCTTTTGCTGTCTCAAAAGGGAAGTGCTTTTGTACTGCCCTTCAAAGCAGGTTGTGGTCGTATTACATTTCACATGTGAATATTTTAAGAGCAGTTCTCAATTGGTATAATGAAATGTTAAACTGTACCAAGAGCTATGAAAGAACTTGTAACTTCCCTAAAACTGCAGAATCAACTTAAAGTTCACATAAGAGAGACTGTCTTGTGGCAGTTGTGAAACGGAAAGATTAACACAGCAAAAAAAATGTGATGCAAACTGTTGCAAAAAGCTCTCTTTACTTGTTATTTCAAACACAAATTTAGCTTTGCTGCAATGCAAAGTCTCAGTGCTACTAAAGCTAAACAGACTTACTATGAGCCTGCAAGTTATCCAGGTTGCGTTTCTGAAATATGTATTCAATGTAACATCTTTTCTTTTCACTTTTCTCAGTCGGCAACCATATTATCTCCATAGAACCATAGAAATAAAAAAGGGGGAAATTACTATATCTACAAATGCATAAAACTTGGTCTACAAGTTTAAAAATGGTGTAAAAGTAGAGAAACCTCAACTATTTAAAGCAAACCTAAAAGCTATGGTAACACATTTAAAGGCACAGACACAGGAAGTGATGCTGTGATGCAGTGTGTCCTCTGTGTTTCTGCCTTTCTGAATTATGTTTTGGTTGCAGGAGAACACTGCCACCAAGTGGAAAGCACAGTGTAGTACAAGCTACCTTGTGGGTAGCACAAAGGCTAACACACATTCTTGTTCAGCAGCAGGGCTTTACTAACTAACTCCTTTGCAAAATGAGATGGAATTATTGTTGCTTCAATGTAAATACTCAAAATAGACAGTAAATCTGCTCATATATGAGCATTTAGCACATTTTCCTGTATGTATTTGCGCTTAGTTTGAGTGTATTGTATATACTGTACTATCACCAGTGACAAAAAAGATTCCTGGAATTAGGACTGATGTCAAACCGTCTATTTTTTTTTTATACTTTGGTATGAATCCTGGTCAGGACTTGAACTTACCTCCTAACTGCTCTCATGTGCATGTGTGTAGCGTAAAACGTACCGTTTGTGAAAAAAAAAGCACAACTGTATTCAGTTCTCAGGTTTTATGTATCAGGACATAATAAAATATTTTCTGGTCCTTACTAGGTCTTAAAATTAGATGATAATTGGATGATAAAAAACACATCACATATTACACAGTTTCATTATTGAACAAAAATTGAGCCAAAATGCAATATACTCCATGATTCAGTAGCTTTTAGAACCAACCTTCTTTTCTTTTTCAGCCACTCTGTTGTAGATTTGCTGCTGCTTTCATCATCCTGTTTTCAGCCAAGCTTTAGCTGTCATATAGATAGCCTCACATTTGATTCCAAAGGACCTTGTTCCAGAAGTCTCGTGTTTTTTTTTTTTAATCAGATGTAACTTTGCAAGCCTATACCTTGCTACCACGTTCTTTTTAAAGAGAAGAGACTTTCTTCTGGCAACCCTTCCAAACAAGTCATACTTGCTCACTCTTTTTCTAACTGTACTGTTAGAAAAAGAGTTAAACTGAAAAAAAGTTAAATGAACTTTAACATTTAGCATGCTAACTGAGGCCTGTAGAGTCAGAGATGTAGCTCTTGGTGCAGTTACTTTTAGCACAGTCTGACCTTGTGGTGAACAGTGTTGGTCAAGTTACTTTTAAAAAGTAATTAGTTACTAGTTACTGCTCCCAAAAAGTAATTGAGTTAGTAACTCAGTTACCAGCACTCAGCAAAGTAACTGTGGCGTTATCTTTTATGTTCTATAACGCTGTTACGTTCTATAACATCTTTAACATCAAATATGTTTATATTAACTGATTGAATAATAAAAACACTATATAGGCTACAGTAATTTAGAACATTCAGTATTTATTTGAACTCAATAGATTGCAGCCTGCCAAATGATGCATAGAAATAAAAACATAAATATTGAATATAAAATTCAAGTACAAAATTAAGACACACAAATGTAAACTTGGGTAAAAAGAACCAAAGGAAATCTGGCCATTAAGTAGTGCAATTCTCTGTAACTGTATTTTAGGCCTTCTGCACGATAAACAGAACACTATCCTACTCACTGGTCACCTGTTTCTGAGCCGAAGAATGGAGTGTTGTTTGTTTTCGAGTGGCTCCGTCTCCTTCGCTGGGGCTCACGCTAGCTGCATTTGGGCTTGGGGTTGGGTTAGCTTGCTGCATTTGGGCCTGGGGTTGGGTTAGCTAGCTGCATTTGGGCTTGGGGTTGGGTTAGCTAGCTGCATTTGGGCCTGGGGTTGGGTTAGCTAGCTGCATTTGGGCCTGGGGTTGGGTTAGCTAGCTGCATTTGGGCTTGGGGTTGGGTTAGCTAGCTGCATTTGGGCCTGGGGTTGGGTTAGCAGCTGCATTTGGGCCTGGGGTTGGGTTAGCTAGCTGCATTTGGGCCTGGAGTTGGGTTAGCTAGCTGCATTTGGGCTTGGGGTTGGGTTAGCTAGCTGCATTTGGGCCTGGGGTTGGGTTAGCTAGCTGCATTTGGGCTTGAGGTTGGGTTAGCAGCTGCAGAAGCAACAAGTGTCATATTCGCATGGGTTGATGTGAGGTGCTTCATTAGATTTGAGTTACTTGAGGCAGACGTGGATAAAGTTTTTTTCTCTGGGCATAGCGTGCATGTTACATACACATTCTTGCCTTTTATCTCCACGGGTGAGAAGTAGTGCCGGTACTTCCAGTTAGAGAACGCTACCTTTGAACTTCCCTGGCTCGTCCCCACTGTCTCGTGTGTGTTTAGTCATCAGCGCGTGTAGTGAGACAGCGTGAGCAGGGCATCCGCCCACACAGCCAATCATCATCGCATTTGCAACGGTGTCATCATCCCCACCCCTGCCCTCTCCAGGCAGCTGATGTGTAGCCTAAAGCCTACAACCAAATTGTAGGAACGCGCCACTTTATATTCTCAGTAACGATAACGGCGTTGTAACGATGGGAAAAGTAATTAATTAGATTACTCCATTACTGGAAAAATAACGCCGTTATACTTTAACGCCATTACTCCGGTGGTGGTAACACTGGTGGTGAACCTGCTGGGACGTCCTCTTCTGGGAAGATTGGCAACCATCTTAAATGTTTTCTACTTGTGAATAATCTTTCTCACCGTAGAATGACGGACTTACAAATTGTCTGGCAATGACTTTATAAGCTTCACCAGATGAAAAGCAGCAACAATTGCTTCTCTGAGATCATTGCCGTCTTCTCTGCATTATGTTAACACACGCCTGAATGCTCCAGACCAGCAAATTACCTGAACTCAGCTGCACATGATTACATGACTTAACTGCTACTTACCTTTATTTGACATATGCGTCATTTTACTTCTCAGGAGTGATGCACATGATGTTTTGGATTGATGGTGACACAAATCCACCTTGTGAGGCTTCTTGTAGTATTCAGGAGGTCAGGATCACTGCAGAGATAGTCAATAATGGCTTCTTCTAAAGATGTTATCATAAATGTTACTTTAGCATCACTATCAGAAGTAGAGTGTAGAATAATACTCTAAGTTTTTGCTCTTCTCCCAACTGCCTTGGGCAAAAATTTCAACAACCAGCAGGCTCCACCGGTATTGCACTGTGGCAGACCGACAGTTTAACCACTAATCTGTTAAGAGTTTTCTGAAAGAGAACAGACATCATTGATAATAATTTCAGCTTAAATAAAACTAGGTGATGGTTTACTAAATCAATCCACCAAGCATACCTCATGTATATCACACAATTGAAAGATGAAGGACAATAATTAACAAGAATAATAAACGAGAATATATTTTAAACACAACTTTAACATATCTGCAGTCCTATGGTCCTGTTCAAGGCTGTTAAAAGACTCAACGGCTGATTCTAAGTTGTCCTGTTTTTTTAGGTCACACAGAAGGGGAAAGAAAAGAGGTCAGAGGAGGAAACTGGAAGTGTTTCGCATCTGCATGTGACTGTGAAACAGGGAGAGAGTCACCGAGTGTAAAATAGTAGGTCAGGTTTTCACAAAGCAGCCAGTGGGATTTTCTTATGTGGGACAATGAAATGAAACAGTAACACATGCAGTAAAATAAGAAATGCTTGAGATTCTACTCATTTTGAGTGGAAAAAAACACATAAAAAGGCTATAAGGTCAAGTTATGTAGAGTAAAAATGTTAAATTATATACTCTACTTTGGGTCAGATCATCTCAAACAAATGTAGCTTTGTGTAAATTCAGATTTCCTCCTAAAAATCTCAACATCATGCTTGCATCAGAACAACAAAATAATCCTGTAATAAAGTGATGAAACTGAATGAAAGTTTATAAATGCCATTATACCGTACAATCAGGTGTAAAATGTATTGCATTATACTGTGTTGGATCTACCAGCATGCAGATCCTTGAGTTAAAAACTGCATTTATCTTTTGGAACCTTTCCAAGGTCACTGAAAAACTTCTCGAGGAGCTAATCACTGCCCCCACAATGTTCCTGCTGACAAGAAACACAACACCGGGGAGCCAGTCAGAGTGAATGTTCAACTACACTGACATGCGGCGAGACACTGAGGCACAAGGGATGTCCATGTGCACTGATTAAAAACATTTGTTTCACTCTATTTAAAGCCCCCACTCTGTCAGGCACACTGAGTCTCCTTTCAAGATCTACTCTTACTACTTCAAATCACTTCTTCAAACTTTCCTTTTATGAAATAGTTTGCAAATATCCATGCGTTTATCTGACATTTTCATCATCTGTGGTTTCAATGTTTGCTTGTTTTTTTTTTAACCTAAACTTATTCCATTTTATAAAGCCCTTTGTAACATCGTTAACATTCTTAAATGATCCTTTTTTTTTTTTTAATGCAGTGGCTGACTGAGCTGAAAAATAACACCATTCTTGCTGTTAGGGTGTGGAAAAATGTCAAATCGGAGCAATGATCGAAGTATGTAATATTGTCTCAAGTGAATGGAGATGACGAAACACTGGTGGAGATTGGTCCAGTCCGAACAAGAAAGGATTGAGTCTGAGCAATATAATGTTAATCTGGGTTTCGCTGTGGTCACAGGCTGAGGTCACAAATCAAACAAAGACAAAACACTAAATAAAAAAAACCCTAGATGATTAAAATATATGAATATGAATATAAATAATTTATTCTTACCAAATTCATCCATCCAGCCATTTTCTATGCCAGCTTAATTCAATTCAGGGTTGTGACAGGGGCAGCTGGAGCCCATCCCACCTGCCAGTGGGTGAGAGGCAGGGTACACCCTGGATGGGTTGATAGTCCATCACAGGGCCACATAGAGACAAACAACCACCCACTCATATTCACTACTGACAATTGCCTAACAGGCATTTTTTTGGATGGTGGGAGGAAGCTGGAGTACCTGGACAGAACCTATGCCTACATGGGGAGCAGTGGCGGCTGCTGACTTTTAAAACAGGGGAAGCCCATATTACGCTTGGCTAAAGCATGTCGACTACATTTGGTGTTGCTAACTGCTTAGCTGCGAGCATAGCCGCCATTGTGACAAAACTACTAGCTAACACGACAAACAAATGCACAACAGGAATATGATTGACAAAACTTCTAAACAACAAGGATGTGTTTCTTATCTAGTGTAATATTTACAAAAGTGTATGTGTGTGAGGATGGAAATGGAAACGATGGGAAATGAGTGAAACTCCGACAGCACTTTCACAGACAACCAGTCTCTTTCGTTTCCGCTTTGGGACTGAAGTTCCAGCGTGCTTCTCCCCGCTTAAAAATTCGGCTGCCACAACATCTCTCATGATGGACAAACACTAACTCCAATCATCACGACACAGCCCCTCATATTGACACGCCCACGTCTAATCTACCCCCAGAGACGCCGAGCAGCCTCGGAAGTGATGAGTTTTTGTCGATTTAGCCAATGATGACCAAGAATTGCAGAAAAAAAACTGGACTCTCCCGCCACCTCCTGAAGCCGGGCAGCCCTCGGCTCGGAAGCCTGGCTGTTAGTGGCGGCTTCATAACATGATTTCCTCAGTGAACGGCCGCGATTTCAGAACAAATCACTTCATTAAGCTACAGGACAACATGTTGTAGTTATGAAAGTAAATGCAGTATTGGGCATATCTTGTTTTTTGTGAATAACTGTTTTATTGTCAATTTAAAATTGAAGATGTAGCAATTTCGCCAGAGAATGGGAGAGGCTGTCCGGCTTCCCGTGTTGTCTCTGAATAGCCGCGGCTGATGGGGAGAACATGCAAACTCAGAAAGCCGCCATCTGGGATCTGAAACAGGAACCCTTTTGCTGTGAGGCAACAGTTCTAACCACCACACCACAAGCAGCACAAGCTTTTGACACTGTGGATCACAGTATACTGCTGAACAGGTTGGAAACCTGGGCAGGACTCAGCGGGACAGTCCTAGAATGGTTCAGGTCCTACTTGGAGGAGCGGAGTTATTTTGTGACCATTGGAAGTAATCAATCTGATCGAGTGGCTATGACATGTGGAGTTCCTCAGGGGTCAGTTCTTGGACCCCTTCTGTTCACCCTATACATGCTGCCTCTGGGTCAAATTCTGAAGAACTCTAAAGTCAACTACCACAGCTATGCAGATGACACACAGATATATCTTGCACTCTCTCCAGATGACTGCAGTCCTATAGAGTCATTGTGTGACTGTTTAGAGCAAGTCAAAAAGTGGATGAACCAAAATTTCCTTCAGTTAAATCAAGAAAAAACTGAGGTCATTGTGTTTGGCAACAAAGAGAAGAGGTTTGCTGTCAGTAAACATCTTGAGTCACTGTCTCTAGAAACTAAACACCAAGTCCGGAACCTCGGCGTGCTGATAGACTCAGACCTGACCTTCAACAACCATATCAAATCAGTCACCAAATCAGCCTTTTATCAACTTAAGAACATATCCAGAATTAAGGGTTTCATGTCCCAAACAGATCAGGAGAAGCTGATTCATGCTTTCATCTCCAGCAGACTTGACTACTGTAACGGTCTTCTGACTGGACTCCCCCAAAAGAGTCTCAAACAGCTGCAGCTCATTCAGAACGCTGCAGCCCGAGTTTTAACCAGAACAAAGAGATCACATCACATCACCCCAGTTCTCAGGTCTTTACATTGGCTCCCGGTCAGATACAGAATAGATTTTAAAGTTCTGCTGCTCGTCTACAAATCACGGAATGGTTTAGGTCCAGAATACATGAATGACATGCTAGCAGAGTATAAACCCAGTAGAGCTCTGAGATCTGCTGACTCAGGTCAGATAGTGGAGCCCAGAGTTCAAACTAGACACGGTGAAGCAGCTTTTAGCTGTTATGCTGCTCACAACTGGAACAAACTACCAGCAGAACTGAAATCAGCCCCAACTGTAAGCACTTTTAAATCCAGGTTAAAAACATTTCTCTTTCGGTGTGCTTATGGTTGAGTTTATATTTTTCTTTTTCCCCTCTTCTTTGATTGCTTTAATTTTTGTTCTATTTTTTTTTTTTTTTCTTTAAATTGCTTGTTTTTATGCTGCTTTATGCTGTTCTTTTAAATGCCTTGTCTTTATGTAAAGCACATTGAGTTGCCTGTGGTATGAAATGCGCTGTATAAATAAAGATGCCTTGCCTTGCCTTGCCTTTTGGTAGCCTATCTACCTTTTGAAAGAAAAAAAGAAAAGCTATGCATAAATGTATGTAGAGACAATTACCAATAAAACTACTTTCGTCAATAAAACTACATATTCTTTTGTGTCAGAAATTGTGACTAAAAGTCAGCCTGTTATGATTACGTGTCAACTCTCATTCACTTAAAGCATTTCCAGACTGCCGGCCTTCTCAAATAAAATCCTGACTATTTTAACAGCAGCGTCATCAGATGACATCTTGTGCCATGAATTCAACTGCACTTACGTGTACGATAACCTGTCTTGTACGTTTACAAAACAGTTCACAGCGTAGTGGCGGTGGTGGACAATGGGCTGCTAAAATGGCCGAGTCAATGTAACTGTTGCTAAACTCAAATGTGCTTGTAGCCCTATAACACTGAGACTAAACACTATAGTTGTGGCAGTGGGAAAAGGACTCAATTAGCTTGTCCAGTTTTTAAAAGACCCATTTCAACTATCTAGTTTTGTAGTAAAAATCAGACTGAAATGTAACGTATGGCTTCAAAATGATACCAGCAAAGCTTATGAAAACACTTCTTGTTCAAACAGGTAATCCCAATGTCTAATGAGATGAGTGCTAGCAGAAATGCTAACATCAGCACGCTAACATGCTTTTAAAAGCCAGTGCTAACATGCTTGTGTGAAGTTTAATTAAATATCTTTTAAGCCGAAATTACTGTGAATCCTGAAAACAAATGTTTTACTACCAAAATGTGTTTTTTTTTCATCTGCCGACAGACCAGAAGGGTCTTTAAGTACTGAATTTTTCAAAATTTTCTTCCTGTATTCCTGGTCCCACTGTCTCGAAAATACTAGAAGACTTCATTTTTTTCATGGGGTGACAATAAAATCTGACTCTTCCTAGAGAAACGTAATCAAATTTGGATTTGTTGATACAGTGTATAAACATCTTGTTCAAACGATGACCTAATTCTCGATCACATCTACCGAAATTGTTCTTTTACTCCGTCGTCTGCAGATGTGACTGTAGCAAACTTCCCCCCACACTCCTAAGCCAGCTCCTCTTTTGCTTGACAAAAATTCAGCCAACATTTTTTTTTCTCAAGCGAATTTCATTCGAAATGCATGTGTGTGTTTTATGATTTATGAGAGATTTTGTGCAGCCGGGCCACAACAACAGACGACACAATGCAATAGATACAAAGTCTAAATGATTGTTATAAATGCATTATGGCAGAATGGGGAAGCTGCAGTCCAGTGGTTACTGGCAGAGGGAAATGAAAGTCAAATGACCTGAGTGGAAATAAAGCAGGAGTATCTCGTGGACAGATGAAGAGTGACAGGAATTCACAGGACTTTGGCAGCAACTGACACTGTCGCACATATTTACTTTACTCACGGGTGTTGAAAACAAACTAAAAGCAACAGATCCCTATCACTCTTATTCATTAAAGCACAGGAAAGGAAATCCTAATGCGGCAACTTTCTCACTCACAAACAGCTCAACTTTGTTTTCGTACTTGAGTATTATCGAGCACGTGTTTCACATTCCCATGCCATCAGATACAACGCTGCTCTGTTTCCACAAGCTGACAAAGATTTCTTGATATTTCTTGTGATTTACTATGATGTCAGGCCAGCTATTTGTTCTCATAATACCACACATCCGACCAATGAGCTCCTGAAAAGGAAGTGTTTACAGGTTTGACTTCCCCCATCGGTCTGTCTTTAAGAGGATGTCAGATGCATTAAGAAAACACAGAGAGGAAGACAGAGGGACGAGAGAGAGAGACACACACGCATATGTGTGGAAGTTCTTTATTTACCCCAGCCAGTCTTCTTCTCATATCAAAGATGCTGTTTATTCGCGGTGGATCACCCTGGTTTAGGGCTATGATACTCACCTTTTTACAACTTTGGGGTAAGTGTTTGCTTTGACTCACAACAAGAATGATCAAGTTTATATCCAGTAGAAGAAGATGTATATATATATTTTTTTATTTACGATAAAGAAAATATGAATACTTGAATGTATATTAGTACAAATAATAAGAAAAAACTTATTTCTTATTGTACAACTTGTCAGCTGCAATCGTGAGTTTGGTACAAAGTGAACGTCAGCACATGTGGCAATAACAGTGATTTACATCATCTGCTGAGAAGCTGGATTGTTGCCACATTACCAATGTTATATATATATATTTATATATCTTTCTTTCTGTAGGAAGACATTCAGCTTCGACTCCCTCCAACACTCTTCCACCACCTTCCCTGCACATCTATTCGAAGTCAAAGGACTCAGTGGTCCTGATCTGCCAAGCCCCCGAGGTTCACTCTGGGGTTCTGTTCATGTTGTACTGTCAAACAGAAAAAGTAATTCTGATTCTTTTAAAGATGTGTGGAAATTTTACGGAGAATGTTTGGCCTCTGCTGGTCTGCTGGGATTTTCATTGCTGATATTTTCTTTTTTCTAACTGATTTCATTGAGGTGGACTCACTGGACCTGCTGCCCGCTGCCCGGGAGGTTCAGTTCACTGTGAGAATGGACGAATGGGACTCAGGCCAGCAGGAACTGTTCTGCTGCCTGTACAAGAGCCAGGAGGGATTCTACAGCGCATTCAGTCCCTATTTGCGACTGGAGCGACAAACAGGTGATTTATCTCTCTACTTGTATTGTAACCAGTACACTTTATGATCGTAATGATAATAACATCAACAGTCAGTTGATTGTCAATGAATAACGTGGAACATCTCGATGACAGTAGGTCAGAAGTAGGAACGAGTCACTTTTGGTTCAGGTTGTGGCTTCAGGTTTTACCCTAAAGAAGAACAAATGCATTTGCAGAGCTGATTCAATCATCTCCCAGTTGTGGTTCTGCATGTGGTATAAAACAATAAACACTCCCATCCGCTCGACATCAACCCCAAGAAACACGCTTCTGTGTGCAGGTGCTCTTTGTGGTCTCTTTTTGTCCTCTGCTCTGTGGGTGTGTGTAGCAGCAGTTACATCCTGCACTTCATATAGAAAGGACACACACACACACACACACACACA
This sequence comes from Odontesthes bonariensis, assembly GCF_027942865.1. Classification (NCBI taxonomy): domain Eukaryota; kingdom Metazoa; phylum Chordata; class Actinopteri; order Atheriniformes; family Atherinopsidae; genus Odontesthes; species Odontesthes bonariensis. The sequence goes on from NC_134509.1 coordinate 6,449,901, forward strand.
CACACACACACACACACACACACACACACACACACACACATGCGCTAGTTTCCACTGTTGACAGTTACAAAGGGACATTTAGCTAGAACCTTGCCCAGACGGTTTGACAGCATTATTGCAGATTTTGCATGAATTATGAGTCAGATACTTAAATGTGTAAAAACAATAAGATCACAATGACAATTGTTTCATTTGACTTTTTTTTTCTTTTGCTCTGTAGCTCTCACCCCAACTCGTAGCATTCCTTCGTCCCCCCCTCCACTCTTGTCTGTGGAGCCCTTTGCAGGTGAGGTAAAACGTGGGGACACGCTCTCTTTCCGCTGCACAGTGCCCACTCCTCTGTCCCAGTCGCAGTCCCAGTCTAACAGACCAGTGACCTTTCTTTTGCTGTGGACTGACAAGCGCACGGGGATGACATCCGTTATCCCGCAGCCACAGGCCAGTCAGGTTTCAACCTCTGAAGCACAGCCAGGGGTCTTCACTCTGGGGCCAGTTTGGGGAGGAGAGGAGGGCGAGTACACCTGCCTCTACCAAATTGCCAAAAAAAGGGGTCTGGTTAATTCAACTGTCAGCAATGTGGTGCAAATCACCGTTACAGGTGAGGATGTTCTATATGTTTCTAAATTTAAATGGACCGTGTTACTTTACTGATTGTTCTGAGTATTTAACCACCAGGCAGGAGACTTTTTTTTCTTGTCTGTTGAATATGTTTCACCTCAGAATCGACGAGTGTAACACACGTAACCTCAGCAACTCTCAAAAGAGTCAATGTCTCAACAACTGCTTACAAGCCTGAAACAGTCAGAAGTGAAAAAGCCTCTCACACGAGAGGTGAAACATCTTCAAGAACCAAGAAAAAACAGCCCCGCTGCCTCCATTTTCCTGAGGGAGAATTTCAACGCAATCTCATGCAATCAAGAATGCAAAAAAACTACATTAGTCCACAATACAAACTACTGCGGTTTCACAAGAAAGGCTCAACATTTTTCCATTTGCTATTTTTTCCATATTTTTGTTATTTTGTCCTTTACAGCTTCATTTCTTATTTGCCAGTGTTCTTCAGCGGCATGTTGACGTCCTGAAGTCTTGAATTGTTAGAATTAATGTTTGTGGTTGGCGCACATATCATAAAAGACACGTTTGGACAAAAATATACATGGTTATGACTTACACATTTTTATATTCATGCGTCATCTCAATGTTTACAACCATAGATTCTGAAACTGCTATATTCTGGACAAATGGACCAATGTATGTTTTACACCTTTTCTAATGAGACAGGCCTGGTCATTTTAATGCTATTTAATGCTATTTTTGTTACTATTTTCACCTAACTAATGCTTGCCTGTATGTCCTGTGCTCCCAGACATGCTGCCAGTGCCCACCCTTGTTCTCCAGCAGCAGACAGATGTGTGGCATTTGCTCTGCACAGGGTCTCCTGCATACCCCGGTGGGGTGTTCTCACTCTTCTTGGTGGGTAATGAACTTCCTGTTGCCACTAACCGTGCAAAAGTGATCCGCCATGAAGCCACATTCCCAGTGCCGGTACAGGACACACCAGTGGCTTTGTACCAGTGCCAGTACAGTGTCCTGCTCGGGAAGACGTGGAGCAGCTCTGCAAGAAGCCCCCCGCTGGCTGTAACCAGAGGTATAAACCGACAAGTCAAATACATGTTAGCGATTTAAAGTGTTAATTCTGAAATATTTATTCCTTGTGACTTTCAGAAATCTCCCCACCAGCATCACCAGGTAGGCCAAAGATGCGACAATTTTACTTTTTACATGAGGTCTTATTAACTTGGGAAAAAAATGAAAATCTGTATGCTGAAAGATTAATATCAACAAGTGAGACAGCCATATTAGCTGCGAGGAGATTAATTTCACAGACTGATTTAAGACAGACAAATACTTTTTGTAGTTGTTTTAATAGCATCATTGCGATGTGTGTGTGTGTCAGGTGTGGACTGGCCTCTTGTCCTGGGCTCTTTCTCTGCTGCCTTGTTGTTCCTCTGCTCTCTGGCACTTGTGGTTGTGGTTGCACAGAGGAAAGGTATTTCACACAAGAATTTCTTCTTTCTCACTTGCCATGCTTGTCTTCCTTTGTGTGAACTGATTATTTCCTCTTTATCTCCTCTTCTTTAAAGTGAGAGCAGCAGCACAGGAACAGAAGAGAAGGTATTGTGTTTCCAGTGTGTATTATAATGGCTCCTAAAAGCAGCATCCAGTCGTTCAGACCCTTAGATGATGAGCATATTTTTGTGCATGGAATCATTTCTCTTCATAAATGCATCATAAATACCATAGGAGGAAATGTTTCCCTCGAGAGAGAGTAACACAGTAAATGTTTAAATAGTGTAATTAAAGAGAAATAATATATGTAGGCCTATGTATATTTATGATTTTGTTTGTATATATATACTGTAGTATTAAAGTGCATAATGGATTATAGATATAGTTGTATCAAAGGTTTCTATGTTGCACCATTTCAGACAGGAAGCACAGTTTTGGACACAAGTTCATGCTAAAGACCACGTTGTTGGTAAGTTCTTTTCTTCAGAATCCCACTTCCTCTTTTGGATTCATGTAATATTCTGTTTCTATTTACTTTCTGTTCATCTTAATTTTCCTGGGAACAAAACATTGCATGATATGCAAGTGACAAATTACACTGAAATCCCTTATTGAAAGGACGTGTCATTGTTCTTTGTTTTTCTTTTTTCAGACCTCACACTCAGACGAACAAGCTTCACTTCTCAGGTAAATATTCATCATCGCCTCGATCTCCCTTAGCAGCGGAAACTTCTCAACTGATGAATCAAGCATGATTTTGGTAATGCTCCTTTAGCTTCATTAAAGGACAAGACCGTTTTTTTGACATTGGGCCCTTGATTTCACATTATAACATGATGTTCTACTCACCCCTGCTTGTTGTTGGTCATTTGGAGCTGTTCCGAAGATATTCGAGAGGCGTCTGGCTGCTCTCTTGAGATATTCGGCCATGAAACGGTTTCCTATGGGCAACGTTATACAGGCACAAACTATGCTGTTTATATTTGATTAATTACTGTACACTAGCACTGATAACGTGGAGGTGCGTCGCTTACTTAAAAAAATCCGGGTTACTGTAATTTTGAATTTTTGTCGTAAAGTCTGTGTGTGTTTGTCTGTGGGCTGTCTGTGGTAGTAGCACGGTGATGACGTCAGTAACACCCACTTTACGACAAAAATTCAAAATTACAGTAACCCGGATTTTTTTAAGTAAGCGACGCACCGCCACGTTATCAGTGCTAGTGTACAGTAATTAATAAATTATAAACAGCATAGTTTGTGCCTGTATAACGTTGCCCATAGGAAACCGTTTCATGGCCGAATATCTCAAGAGAAGTAGAACATCATGTTATAATGTGAAATCAAGGGCCCAATGTCAAAAAAACAGTCTTGTCCTTTAAGACAGAGACACTGTGAAAAATGTGACAAGGAGCAGAAGCTTTTTATCTTGGGGAAAACCAAGATTTAGGAATGTTTGGACAGATATGTTGAATAATTTTTCGACAACACATGTGTCAGCTTTCTCCAAATAGCAGATCACAAGTCTATTCAACAAACTGCCAGTTTGTGTGCCATGTTGAAGTCCAACATGTGATGGAAATAATGATGGAAAATTCACACACGACACCAACACACTATAAGAAAAATAGAAATCAGTGCATGTGTGAAAGGGGCTTTCATCCCACCGCAGAGCAGCGCAAAGCTAAAGCACAACCAATAACACAGGTACCCTGCACCTCAGGTGGTTTTGTGATAGCCCCCAGGTGGCAACGGCTGCAACAGGTAATATTATGTTATACAGGCAAGTACGTGAACAATTATGTGATCAATTATTATCAAGTATTTGCAGATTTCAGTCAGGAGCATCAAAGAGTAACTTAAAATTGCTGCAAGTGCCGATTAATAAACGTGGTATTTTATACCACAGTAAGATGTTGCATTTGGGATTGGCTCGAAATAAAATGAAGTAATGTCCAATAAAGCTACGGACAGAGAGATAGACAGATCCTGCACTCGCGCTGCACGCGCTGAGTTTTTTTGGGGGGAATTTCTGGCATTTATGTGGCCTCTATGTTTCTGTTTTAGGTTCACTATCACAAACAACTGTAAACTTCCCTGATCTCTTTGCTGTAAACACACATATATAAGCGTTCTCTCATTCACTCTCTCTCTCTCACACACACACACACACACACACACACACACACACACACGCATAGGCAAGGCATCTTTATTTATATAGCGCATTTCATACCACAGGCAACTCAATGTGCTTTACAGAGACACATACGGGAAAGAGGAAGGTGGATGATATGATTATGTACAGCACTTTCAACCGTGGGTGCTTAAAACTACATGTTGAGACTTTAGAGTTGGATACCCAAATACTTCACAACAACCCGTCTTTCAACTTCTGGGTTACATTCAGTCAGTAGCACAGCATCACTTTACAGTCACAGTTTTGTCACTTCCTGATTAGGTTCAGGCAATAAGATTCCTCTGCTAGGATTAGAACGCGATTACGGTTTGGGCAAAATTACATTGTTAGGACAACATTTCTGGGACCTTAATGGATGGCATTTTGCTAGATCAGCACAAAAACATGTTTTGGCAATATAATGTCACTTCCTAGAAAAGTTTAGGCAATAACAGCTTAGAGTTAGAAATCAAAAATACTTGGTTAGAGTTAATATAACAAAAAAGAATAAAATTAAATGAAAAATGTATGAAAAAAAGAAAGTCTTTTTTTTTTTTTTACTTAATTAGCAATTAAGGTGAATAATAATGATTCATACAAAATTATTCATAACAAGCAATTGTTGTTTATAGGTATTGCTGCTGTTAGGAATGACATCCTGTGCTGTTCTGTATTGCAGCAGAGCTGAAGAAGCCTCTGACTGAACATATTGTGTTGTTTTATTGCTGTGTTGTTTATAGGTTGTGCAGCATTGGCCATTTTATCCAATCATGATCTGGAATGTCACATGCACTAGTGGCAGCCTGGCACAACTCTGGACATGTTCTGTCTTTCTTTGTTTCTTCTTGAGGTTTTCTTGATTTTTTTTTTCTGTGAGAACAATGAGCCTAATTCACCGATATCTTCTCAAGTAATTTCTTAAATTCTTTGTTGTTCTTATGAAATTTCTTAAGAAAACTCTATGTCCGATTCACGAACGCATTCTAAGACTGCGAAATTGTTCGCATCTTTGCTCTTAGATCAATGAATGCCAATCTCCTTATAAATTGTCCCTATTTTGCAAGGTTAAAAGTCCCATAAAAGGGAAGAAGAATGAAGGACCGTGTGCAAACACAGCCAGCATCCTTTTAAGATGCCTATGCTGTGCTCGATAGTAAAGCAAGTACATGCATCTGATTAAATTAAGCCCTCTAGTGAGTCTGAGGGTTGCTCAGTTGTGTTATTAACTAGGTGGCCATATCCTCAGTCTCCTAATTAAACAAGTCAAACTAAAAAGCCACTGTTGTGAAAAAAGTTAATTATTAAAAGATACAGCATGTACCAATGAGCCATGTGCCACCAGCTGCTTAGCATATAAAGAGCGTATTACCATCAACTCCAATCAGCTCCAGGGGTTCCAGATCAGTCCCTAGTACAGAGCCAGCTACATACATCACCTTGTTCAGTTTCTTTGAGTCACTGCCTCTGATGGTGCTGCCCCAGCAGATGGCTGCGGATCAGAGGGCACGCTCCACTGCAGACTTATAAAAGACACACAACTTCTTTGTGCAGACACTGAAGCACCTTAGCTTCCTCAAGAAGTACAGTCTGTTCTGTCATTTTTTGTGGACAGCTTCTGTGTTGCGTTTTCAGTCTATTTTATTGTACAGGTAAACTCCAGCTTCCCTTTCACCTGATTGCTGGAGACAGAGCAGGTTTCAGTATGTCTTGTCCATCCAAACTCCTCTGAGGGAAGTTGTGAGTTTTTCATAGCTGGAGACCAGTGAGGACAATGCTGAGTGTTATTTAGAACTGGACCTGTTGAGAGACATGAACAGCTCAGTGGCTCTGTCCAGGCCTCCATCAGTCAGATCCCCCTTCAACTTAAGGCCTGTGATCTTCCATCCCTCATCGCACATTCCACACATTCTTCCGTTTTGTCTTATCTTTATTTTCATATTTTAGTTTATGAACTATTTATTGCTTTAATTAATTAATTTATTTATTTATTTTTTGCTGGTTTTGGGGCACAGCTTCTAAACCGGTGCAGAAAAAATCTCTCAAAGATACTATATACACACCTAATATATATTATCAGGGCAATTGCAACCTGCAGCCATTCTGCTGTTGTACTCTCTAGAATATATAGAATCAACTACAACACCACTGTCACCTCGATGGACACAATTAGCATTCTTCACTACATGCATTTGTTCTCAAGATCAGTGGTGGGTACATATTCTCCGAACAGTTATCAGTCATTATTGCCTTCATGCACAGACAACCCAAGGGGTCACTTCTGGGAGGAGGACAGTCCTAGATCCTTGGCCCGACAGAACAGGGATTTGGGGCTTTTTATTTTAGCCGTGGGGGATATTTTGGCATGTTTAGTTATGTTTTTTGACAATAAGAAGTGATAAAAGTGTATGCATCTGTTGTGCTCTATAAAGACAACCTGAAAGCAGACCGGCAGTTAATGGTGAGTTTAGGAAGCATGAAAATAAATTTAACAATGAAAGCAGTGGTAGAATGTGCACTATGCCACAGGAAATGACCTTATGCTTAGATCTTTAATAGGTTGCCTATATGTGTTTATTCATGTGCAGGAATGGGCCAGCGGGGACACAGAAGCCGCCTCCAGATCTCCTTTCTGGAACCCTCTTTCCACATTCACATCCCCAACCCATCAGATCCATTAGAATTGTTTGTTTCCACTCTAACTCTGTGTGTGTGTGTGTGTGTGTGTGTGTGTGTGTGTGTGTGTGCACGTATGCGTGCTTGTGTGTGTATACTTTATCATAGTTTATCAATGTAGCACCAGTCGGAGTCACACAGCAGGACAGGAAAGGGTATTTTCTCCCTTCCTATTTAATTTCATGTGTCGCAGCGTTTGTACAATTGGACAGGATATGATGTTTGTTTGATCTAACTGAGCCCATGTATCTAAATAAAGATTTTATCATTATGACTTTTAAATCTGTGTGTGGGATGCGTACTTTTTACAATCACTTAACTGAAGATTAATTCTTGATGCAGTCGACGAAATCTCACCTAGAGGTCCATTTGGACTCTGTCCTGATTGTATTACAGGCAATTATCAGAAGATGGAATTTTCTGAAGCTTGCTGAAGACCCTGAGCTTGTTTGACTAAAATCTGTCTGACTATGTCAGCTTGACCAATATAAAAATTTATTTCACTGGCAGAGAAACTGCAGTGAAAAAAAGGAATCTTGTATATTTAACTGTTTCACATGGTGAAATGATGATACTAAAACTTCAAGCATTTATTATTTTATTAAAAATGTATACATAAAATCAGAGATAAAAAAAGCACTCAAACCTATAAAGTAGTATACACATATCGTACAAGAACAGAATAAACCACAGAACAAGGGATTGATTCTTACAAACACATTAGATGTGGTTTGTATTTGCTTACACACATACAAATAAAATAGGGTTCTATGGAAAGGCCCCCCAATAAAAATACAATTTAAGGCAACAGAAACACAGTGATTGTTGTTTTGCTAACTATTCAGCAGAGGGCACTGTTTCTATTCAATTTCAAAGTAAAAAAATGCTTCACAGTATAATTACTGCCATTATCAAGCTGGTTTCTTAGATAGTGACAAAACAGGTCACCTGCGCAGTGGAGCATTGTGACCTTGACGTGAACAAAGCCAAACAATCCTGGATTATCAATCAAATACAATGTTAAATTACTTTTAACAACTGATGATGGGACACGTAGCATATTTGAAATAAAGTGCACTGTAAATAAGAAAGTAAACATAACATAGTAAGTCAACAGCGGAGTAGGAATCTCCTACCTGTTTATGTGGTTTTTATGGTACAATAACCCTGCAGGTAAATGCTGTCATTAAACTCCCGGAGGAAGCAGAAAGCCAGCTCTGTTTGACTGTGGTTGTATTACACTTACTGGTCTCCACAGCAGCACAAATCTCTCAGACGGTGCCTCACATACGTACAGCCGGTGCACTGATTTACTTCATAAATAGATGAAATGTGAAAATACTATGTAGAAGGCTGAACGGTACGCAGTGCGTCCTGCTCATATGTGTCATAGGTACGTAACTCTTCCTTTGTGGTCACAAGCATGCACATGCATCAAGACAGGAGATATTCAGCTGCAGATAACCGGATTACGCAAATCTGTTTGAATGAGAGTCGGAATAACGATAAGAGGCCTCAGCAACTTTGGTGTTGCCTTATTTTGGCACCACATGGACTTGTTGCAACCTCTTCCTGTGTGTTTCAGCGTACGCATAAGTGAGACATTTTAATGTCGAGCTGACATCAAATGACATTTGTAATATGGATGTTCATGATAATTGTTTTCTTAATTCTACGGCATGTTGTGTCTTTGATGTAGTACAGCAGTGAAAGGAGTTTATGCGGTAATTGAACATGACGGTGTGACAGTGTTAGATTCTTCTCAACTTTTGGGTTAATTTATTCAGCTGAATGTAATTGCAATTGACAAAATAAAAAAGGAGAAATTATTAGTAAGGCAGAACTAAAATGAGGATTGAGGTGAGGTAGCAAAGATCCTCAATAGACAACAGAAAAACAACTTCAGATATTTTCTCTTTATTCTATAAGGCAAATGCAAATGTGAATTACCGAGTGTATTGGTCTTTTTTGAAAAAAAAATCACAGTATTTTTTACTAAAAATAAACCCCACAGCACGAAAAAATGAGCCTATATTATGGTAGAAAGGTTTTCAGCTGGAGAAACAACCCAAATTTTGTGCTTGCCACCCAAAGACTTTATGCTTGGGCTGCATTTCTCACTTACAAGGTGGTCCAATACATATCTAGATGGGATACGAGTATGTTTAAGGGACAATGTATTTGTATATAGAAAGATTTTGCGAGTTTTGATTCCATTTTTGGTGCAGTTTTATGCATTTCTTAATATTTTGAATGAAAACAAGTCATTTCCATAAAAGTGTTATTGGTTACCTACCTCAAATAGATATATATATGATAAAATACCCTGGCATCCTAAGTTTTTTGCCACCTCTCAGCCCAGGAAAAATACATTCGATAGGTATTTGATTTTCGTTTTTACTTTGATGAAAAACCCCAGCACGGTTTTACTGGGTATTCTTTACCTTGAATCTAATGCATGCACCATGTGACAAAAAACTATTACTTTTAACCACATTATTAAATTGTAATTCTATGGTAATAAATCCTGCATTAAACACTGTAATGACATTTGACCTAAAGAAATGATCCTGTTCGACCAGAACTGTATCCTGATCAGAAGGCTGTGCTGCCTTGTACAAAGGCCTGGGTCAGGGATCATACTGCAAACCCTGTAATCAGCAAATCTAAGCACCAAGATATCTGACTTGCCAGAGCTAGAAATCTTTGGTTATTTCTACACAATGGGGGCAAAGAAAGTATTTTTCCATTTGTACCGGTATTTCATTTTGTATTTTTGCACTTGTATTTATATCGTGGTTTTATTTCTTATTTATATTAGGACCAGCATCTCATGGAGCCCCCTGTAATTTCGTTGTGTACAGTTTGTCTGTTGCACAATGACAATAAAGCTTTCTAATCTAATCAAAACAGAAATGGCACATAAAAATTTTAAAATGCATTGACATAGCATTCAAAATTACCTAAGAAATGGCGTCTTATGGTCTAAAAGTCATGTCTGAAAGTAATTGACTGTCTTTTTTTAATGCGCAAATACACACACACACACACACACACACACACACACACACACTCATTGCATTAAATTCTATTGATTTTGCACAGCCTAACATAAACCTGAAGCCAAATCTTATCCCAAACTCCATTCACACCTGAGCCCTAACCCTAACCAGGACCTCAGACAGAAAAGGTTTCGCCTGAAACTTTTTCATACTTGGACTATTTTCGGTTTTCAGCAGAACAAAAATCTCTCTTTGTGAACAATCTGTGGTCTATTAACCTTCAAGTTCACATAAAATAGTGGTGAGTGGGAGGACTACAGTGGCAGGGCAGCAGAAGGCATAGTTAGTGTTTGTAGGAGAATCTGAAGGAAAGGTTCTGCTGACAGAAACTCTTCCACTTTGGTCAGTGAACGACACATCAGTCATTGATTTTCTGTGTGACTGATAAAAGCATGCAACTCTACACACATAGTATGTGCAAATGCTTATAAATGAACGTCTGAATGAATAATAACACTATTTAAGAGAATATCACACACTAGGAAGAATATAATGTTGATGAGTAAAATATCTTTGAGTACAACACTATTTCGTGTAAAGAAACAGTGAACGCGTATTAAACAGGTTCACTCCCCCTTTCCAAACAACAAAGCACAGACTGAAAGAAATCAGGTGGGCTTAGGTTGATTCTCTGTGTCTCAGCTCTGCCATTTAATCTCCCCTCTGAAAACATCAAAGCAACAAAGTACACCCACACACTGGGCATTATAAAAAAGAGCCACGAGTGAGGAAATCAAAAGAATTATCTCTTTAATTGTCTTCCGACAGCACACACACACACACACACACACACACACACACACACACACACACACACACACACAGAGGCACAAATGACACAAATGATACAAATAGCCCCAAAACTGGAGGCCAGTTGGTATGTCATCAAACCTATTATGGTAGCTGCATGCATGGTGAAAATGATTGGCACATATAAACCCATAATTTTTTCCACAGTACTTGGGGACATGACATTAGGCAGTCTTAGAGGAAATGAAAAGTCAATCCCAGAATAGAAACAGTTTCTTCTTTTGAAAATATCACTTTAATTTTGTAACCGATTCACACAAAGCTTTTAAAACCCTGCATGTTGTCGGCTGCTTTAATATCTAACAATCGATTGATCATTTGTTTTATAAGTTTAATTTGACACCTACAGCATTCGAAAATATTAAGGGTACTGTCTCGTCACGTTGGAAACACGTCCTCCGTCAGTTTTCAGACAGTTCTGCGTAACACGCTGACTTGAAGTGTTAAAACAGATTAGAATACAGTTCAACACATACAGTAAGTGAGAAACCACTCGATGACTATTTTATTGAGTTAATTAGATCATTTTCTGCATGGAATTTCAACATTGATACAGTGATTTTCAAGTTCTTTGCAGGACCATTTTAAATTTGCAGGTCCATACTTTACAAGTGTAGAAATGTGGAGCAGGAGAAGTGTCATAAAATGTCAGAATTGGACATACAAGACTAAAAGATTATTTATGGTATTCTACACAGAGGCACACTCACACTACTTTGACCACATACACATAAATATATTGATGTTCTACATTTCATCTTGTACTTTCGTCCTCTTGACAGAGATGCAATACATGAGCAGGGGCTGAGCCTCTAAACACAGGCTGTCTCACACAATGTTGCCTGATCCCTTCGTGCCAGCAGGACTTTGGAAGACGGCGATAATGAAGATTATGATGGAAATGACTCTGGAACTGAGCAGGTGATAGACAGGTGCACACAGTTATCATCTGGAAAACTGCCAGATTAGATCCCAAAGTGGAACTTGGAATATACAGCTTGATTACCGGAGCTAATCTTGATGAGTTGCATGTTGGGAAAATTAAAGTTATCTTTTGCGTTTGGTCTATAATGTTCTCACATAACTACGCAGAAACTGAGTTTTATTGCTCTTTTTGGAGGAGTTTTTTTTGCCCTCAGTTTTGTCTCCTCAGTTAAACCAAGGCCTTTGGTGGATTGCCAATGGGACTGGCAACATGGCCAGGCAAGAGAAGATGCAGAGTGAGGACTGAGGCTTATTAATCTTTTTTTTTTTTTAGCTCTTAAGTTCCTGTGGCTCCACCATAATAATGTACAGACACTGTCACTGGGCTGCGTCCAGTCAGAATAAGTGGATGAATTATTTACAGGAGATTGGGAGGTCATTAAAGCGTCTCAGAGTGAGACAATCATCTCGTCTCATCTACACACACACACATACTAGAAAAAAAAAAAAAAAGAGGCCAGGGTTTCTTCCAGATATTGGTATCCATGGCAACACATTTCTCTTTGACCACTAACTGTGAGACTTGAAAGCAGACACCTTTTAGACCAAAGCGTAACGCGGGAATATGGTTAACCTGATGATCACAAGCGCACCTCAAAAGAGCCGATACGGCATTGTTCCATTACAGAGTTCATCTTTAACCCACTGAAATTGAACTCGGTGTGCTCAATTAGGTCAAAATAAAAAAAGGGAGAAATAAAGAAAACAACCTGTTGTTTCTGAACATCAAGTTTCTTTCCAAAACATTAATACAATAAGTCACAATACTGGAGCATTCAAAGGGAGGAGGTTACAATTCTAAGAACAGGGCAGCTTTTATCAACTCCATACTTACTGCCTTTTAATTCAGATTCCAGTGTAACAAAGTATGAAAGGAAGGAAGGTTAGTAAAATAATCATTCTTGATTGCATAATCCAGATGACTGGGACTTCCCGGTTTATTTGCAAGTTCTCTGCAGGATGATCATATGCTGTGACCCTGTGGTAAATCAGCACTGTGATCATGATCATTCTGGGCCAATACGTTTGTGCATCTAAACATACTTATAAAACAATTAGATTATGAAAGCAGTACAATACAACCCTACCATAACCTATAGCATCTTACTGGGCAGCTTTTCCTGACACATTCAATAAAAAGACACGGTTTATTGCAAGCTGTTGCATTGGATCGCGTTAGATTGCACAGCTGAAAATAAATAGTAACTCTGTGGGGTGGTCCATTTTCATTGCATGCTGCATAAATTATGAATAATTGCAGGGAAATAAAAATAAAATCACTGTAGCCACTGACACTGTTTGCGTTGGTTGTGTATAAATTGTAAAACTGAAAAAAAATCTATGATAAATCCTAATTGGAAATGGGTGAGTTGTAATGGCTCCTGAGTTTACATGGTCAACAGTCTCAAAATTCACAACTTATGCAACATGTAATGTAACATTTGTCATTTGTATTGAATCTGATTTCATTCCACTCAATTTTGACTGGCAGTGTCCATTAACACCTGTTAAAGGAGAAGTTCGCTTCAATGAAAAATAAACAAAAAAGTGAATGAATCTGAGTAGCCTTCCAGGGCTTCATCTGAACACCAGAATGGTGACTATAACACACAGGCTGCAAGAGCTGCCCTCCCCTTCACATAAAATGATCTCTATTTGACAGCCTTACATTGGCTACATTGGTTATTGGCTTTGAATCTCGCTTGAATAAAGTTAACTTATAGTTGTGCCAACTCATAGTTGTGCCAAGGTTCTATGAACTGGGCAAACCTATGGGGGCTCCTGTACTGGAAACGATGTTTCTCGCTATAAAATTTTAAGGGATGTTTCATACGCTAGTCAAACCCTCAGGTGCAGCAAGGGAAATTAAGTGAGTTGTGACATTAATTACGGAAACCTTTAGATATCAAAACTAATTAAAATGATAAATCAATTGACATTTTCCCTCTACATATTAAGTAACCACAGTAGAAGTGGTATACTGCCATCTGAGGTGTCCATTTTTAGGAATTACTGGACTCTGCCAAGTCAGTGATTTTGGCCCAAAGACGCAGCACAACGACGCTTACAACTGATTCAAAACCTGGTGCGAAACATGTAGCGACCAATAATAACACCAACATAAATCTGTTGAGTCTTGGAATTTCTTTTCTTTAACTGGGGTCGTGGGTAGTTCCTATGAGTTGTGAGCATCTCACTTGCAGGACTGAGACTGCTCTCTGTTCTGAGAATCAGAATCCCCCTCACAGGTAAGCCCAAACTAAAAGCCACTCATGCAGGAAAACTAAAAGACACATTTTTCTTGACATAAAACAACTAAAACAAAAAATTTCAAAGCAATTCATGCAAAGTCTTCATTGTTGATATTTCCACTGCATCAGGTAGTTACACTGAGTGTGTCCATGGAACACGGTCCAAAGTACCACATGGTGTTGCAACCGTGACTGTTAAGAAACTTACTAAGAACGATGTTGCCACATGGAAGTATCTTTGGAGTTTGAATTGTCTCAGATGATGCAAAATTAGCTCAACTGGTTGCTTCATTATGTGGCTTTCAGCTTCAACTCTCCCACCAGGAGAGCTTCCGATACTACAAATCAAAAGTCCTCTGGCCACAGTTTGCTGCAGGTAAGACGCTGATTACTCATAGGTACGTCATACAAGCTCAGTTAAGGAAAAGAAAAACAACAACAATCATCACAATAATTTAGATTTAACATTGTGAAAGTAGTTTTGGTCCTTAACCTATCCAACTCCTTTTGCAAAGCTAACCCCTGACCAGGAAATCGTGCGGCCTAAACATTACCGAGTCAATCTATTGATGAGAATCCTTACATTTTTTTTTAAAGTAAGGATTCCACAATGAGGATGAAGTGTTGCTCAAAGTGTTAAATATTGCCAAGGGCAGTGAATCTAAGAGTGAAACAAGTAGGAACTGTCCATAATGAATAAAGGTGCGTGCAACAATCAACTACACTGTAGCTTGTTTAATCAGGGTTGGGTATATGCATCGTGATGTTTAAATTAAACAGTGGCTGCAAGCTTTCAATCTGGACACTTTTGTGCTCTGATTACAACAAGAGGGGTTATTTCTCTCCTTCTTCTTGACATGGCAGTGGGAACAAGTCAAAGACGTAATTAGTGACACATTGGTTTTAATCATGAAAATAATACACTGTCATTATTTCAGAAATCCGAAAGATAATGAAACTCATTAAGGTTTGAAAAATTGCACGCTTGAAGAAAAATCTACATCTTGTCTATTTTTCCAGTGAAGTGCTCACTGGAAACTTCTTCACTACTCTTCTTCTTCCTTTTCCATTCATTATAATCAAAATGAATCTTTAAAAAAAATGTTTTTAACATGCTGCAGTCTAAGAGCATGCAGCACCAAAGACAAGCCAACTGCTTACTTTCTGTTGCAGCCTGACTTCTCTTTCCTCCTTTAGTTTTACTGAAGGACCCCTCAGGATCATCAGTCCACTACCAATCATTTTCCTTGCTACCAATTCTCCCCCGACCCCCCTTTCTCACCTCAATCCCAAACTATTTGTCTTTTTGCATTCCTCTTTCTCACCACTGTCCCCTAATACTTTATGTGTCACCAATCTTTTTGTTTTCATTTCAGCCCCTCACTTATCACAGGTCTCTGTACACCTTTCCCCCTTCTCAGTCATCTTCCAGGTTGTAGCCATCGATCAGACCTGACTCCCAGCGCTGTACTAGAGGAGTCTTCTGCCTGGGGGTCCGGGGACCTTGGAGAACCTGAGTAAAAAGTGAATGCGGGTAGTGAGTATCGCATGGTTAAATAAAGAGGACAGAGGAAGAGAAGGACGAATTTATTTTGTCCAGAGTATTTCTTTGGAACAGCATCAAAAGGAGGTTAATGCATCTGTGATCCAAGAAGGCCAAGTTCAGTATTACTAAATAAACAGCTGTGGCCAGTTTCTCCTGCGAGCTTTCGTTTATTCCTGGACTGTAATCAAGAGACAGGTTTGTGTTTAAAGCAGACAGTGAAGGAGGCGCATGAGACTGAGAGACGAGAGAGTGCAAATGTCTGCCAATGCTAATGTCAGACTGAGCCATGCAGCTACAACCCCACATACAGTATCTATGCCAAACTGACTTAAACAGCCAAAGCCACGGAGGAGAACTCAGCTATAATCAGAGATACCACAGATTCAATCAGGTGCAAGACCCACGAGGCAGGTAACCAAAATCAGCGGGATCATCAACTGACTTTTCTCTTTTATATTCACAATTCACACACACACACACACACACACACACACACACACAAACACAAAAACCCACTCAACAGACTTCGTCTTTCCCTCCCTCCCTCTCAGTCTCAGTCTCGGGGCTGTTTGCCCTCTTCCCTTATCTGAAAAGATAAGCGTCTTACAGTGTGTTATCAGATGTCGTGTCCCATATTTAATGCAAAAGAAGCACTGACATCCTTCCAGTAGATTTCCTTCGTGAGACCTATAGGTCCAGTGTAAACCAACATATATTCATATTCAATCTGCAAAGAGGCTTCTTTAACCCCACATGTGGCATTTATTTCAGCTTGTACATAAACTCTTTGTCTCAGAAAGCTTTTATTTAGTCTTGTGGCTGCAGTTGACGTTGCCTCGGGGAGTTTATTTGCCTATATTTTCATGTCAAATACCACAGCAAGTGTTCCAGAAAGGCAGGGCTGTTGTGTTCATTCACTGAGTTGAAGCCGAAGCAAGAGGTTGTGTACAAGGAAACTAATGTTAACACACCTCTGATCGGTGAGTCCTCTCCTCTTCACCCTGGGCGGGGGGCCACATGCACAACTTGCCGAATGACTGACGTCCTGCAAGGAACAGAACCAGGATGAACAAGTAAAGCAATGCAACAAAGCTGCTGCTGTTATATTGTTTGTTACTCTTGGTAATGAGTGGACGAATCAAATGAAGAGTGCTGAATTAAATAAAGAGCTTTTTTTCGAAGCAGAAGATAGAACTAAGGAGACAGAGATGATTGGAGAGGGAACTGTGGGAAACAAATTTGTACAATTGAACAAAAAAATATGGTGAATAAGAAACAAAAAGTCGCAGGATGACATGGAACCTAATGTATGTTAACCAACGTTCAATGGCTCTTTTCACCACAATGAGTCACGGTCACACAAATGCTCTATGGCACACCCTGGTCAGTTTATGCCACCCATTACTTAATCATTGATGAATGGTGACTAATCTAATTTCTTTCATTCTTATACAGTCACAAAGGCCTCAATACAGCTTCATTCTGCCATCTCTTGTTCAAACATACAGTGGTTCCCAGCTCTGATGTTCTTCTAAAGTGAGATCTAGTATCACTTCAGCATGTTCAAAGTGTGAGAACTTGAACTGATTTTAAAACGGGATCCCGCTTAACACGAATAAATGGGACTGTCCTTCTTGCCCAAACTTGCACATGTGGCATTTGTTCACGCAGACAGATACGTCCAATAATTCGGTCCAGAGAATATGAAACCTTTAGAGCTTGTGAGAGCAACGGATGGTCTTGATTGAACTTTTAAATCATTCTTTCAATGCTCCAGTGGTGATTGAACATGTGTTCTCCCTTTAATACTGTCCTACTTCTTGCAGAGTGTAAATACAAGCTAAAACAACAGATTCCCAAACTCAAACGTAGATTAAGACAAAGGAGAGTGCAGAATTCACAGCTGCAAATTGCAGCCATTTGATTACCCCCTCCTTTACCCTCAGATTCCATCATTCCCTTCATGTGGGAGAAACTACAGTGGCCCACAGAAAGAAAAAAAAAAAGAAGAGGACCCACACCATCTGTACATAAACGTAAGTGGCCTGTTCTGACGTCATTCAACGCTAATGAAAACACAAGTGTGAGATATGTTTGGCATTTCTGCCCAATGTGCCAAAACTGAACTTATATAAATGAATAAGAATAGAAAATAAAAAAATATCTCATGTAGTTTCTTAACATGCTCCATTCTGATGAGCATCAGATTGTTCTCAGAAATCTCACTTGTTCACACTGTGATACACTTCCAAACTTCTTTGATCTTTGTTCATTAAATCCCACCTGACTGTGACTCCAGTTTAAATTTCAAACTATCTGTTTATCCTAGAGGTGCCCACACTTTCCATATTGGATGATATGGATGTAAACAACTAAGTTTAATGTTGTCAACTGTTTCATTTGGGTTGTTTTCTTTATCTGCCTTTGGGACTTATGCGGAAATCTGGTGATGTTTTAGGTAATATGTATGCCGAAATAGATAAAAATAGTATGTATTTTCACCAGTTCACAAAATTTCATATACTCCTGTTACTTTTTCTTTTAGGAGTTTTATATATTTGAATCAAGCAATTCTAGTAGACTTCCTTGCTTGCTGGCTCACAGGTGAGCCCCAGAATGAGAATCACATCATTTTGTAAAACAGGCACACGATAAAGTTTAAATTAATCAGAGTGGAGTCATAAGGCAGCCTATATTCATATCACATTCTTTTATATTATATTAACAATTAAAAACAAGCCACCTTCTCTTTTCAAGTGCTGAATTTATACTTAATCCAAAATTTGGACTCCTTTGGATTATATACCAGCAAACTTCCTTCCTTGCTCACTATTTAGAGATATGACCCAATAGTTTGTTCCCCTCAGCTTTCACAATCATTTGACGGGGAAGATGGTACTTTTTTTCTTTTTTCAAGTTACTTGATTTTATTTTCTTGTTGTCTCAGGTGCAAAGTGATTACTCATAACAGCCAGCAGTTGACTGTTGGAGTGCTGCTCTGAAACTTTCTGCTGAACATGAAAAATTAAATAACGCGCTCACTGGGGCAGTTTCAGGGGGTTTTCATCATCTCACCACAGACAGACAGATACACAAGCACGAATGAACACGCTTTCCGTGTGAGTTTGTGGGTACCAGCACAGTTAGTTACACCCTCACACAGAGGTCATTCAGAGTGACACTAACCTGCTGAGGGTCCAGTTCCACCCTTGGATGTTGACCCAGGCATATCAGGCATGTCCAGTCTTTCCTTTGAAGACGATGATGATGGACTCTTTCCTTCCAAGCTGATTAGCTGTACTCCTCCACCTTCTCCAGCCTGTATGCCCCCATACAGGCTGATCCGCTGGCTGCGAAGCTCCTTTTCCCTCTCTTGAGCGACCAGGATATCCTGCTTCACTTTAACTAAATTAGTTGAGGGGCGTAGCTTGTAAAAGGGGTTCTCTTTGGAAGCTACATCCTCCTTCTCCTCCTGCTCTCTCCCCGTCAGCCCACCATGCTCTCTGGCCCTGTATGCTGAGTTGGAAGGACCTTCAGAGTGAGCAATAGCCTCTGTCTCTGCTTTGACATGGTGACGCATCTGTGCTGGAACACTCGGGTTACTCTCCAAGATGATGAGCTGACAACCTGTCCCCTCAGAGGAGCCTGGTCCTCGCAGAGTGGAGTTAGTTAGACCTCCTTTTGGAAAGTCCTGGCTGTGTGTGGGCTTCAGCAGGTCTATGCCGTGGCTGCCATACACTCGTGAGTCTCCTAGGGTGGGTCTTTGTGATGTTATTTCCTCTTGATTCTCCAGGGTTGAATTACTACTACTACTACTACTATCGGAGGACCAGGATGCAGTCTTACTTTTGGCTGAGATCGAATAAGTTGCGTTAGAAGGTGTTTGAAAAGCCTCGAAAAGCTGCTTCTTCTCTTTTATTTGGGGTGCTGTACCTTTGTCATAAGAGCCAGGAATTTTCCCAATCTTGAGCAGATCTTGTTCCCTCCGGGCCTCTTTGTGGATCTCATGCAGCATTTTTTTGCCAGCAAAGTCCCTGTCTTTGTCTTGAGACCACTCAGATTTTGAAGTTAGCGACTGGCTAAGAACAGTTTTCCTCAAAGGAATCTCTGCATACTCTGGAGAGGCGGGTAGGTTTGGAAGCCCTCTGGACCTTCTCAGGCTGTGTTCACGCTCTATAGCCCGTCGGATCTCCTTCTCAATTGGAGTCTCTGTGGAAAAAGTTCCCAGAGAGCCTGTCGAGGTGGTGGTGCCCTCCAATGTGCTGCACGGCGAGAAGTCTGCTGACACTCCACTGTCACTTTGGCTATCATCAAACATGTCACTCTCCATCGTGGTCTGCCTGCTTTGTATTGGAGTGACACCACAGCTATATTTTCCAGTCTTGAGTTCCTGTGTTCGGACTGTTTGTGAATATGTTAACAATCCTCCGCTGTGTGGACGCCCGGCTGGATTGTTCTTCTCAGGTCTGCTCTCCGTCTGCCCTTTCTCTCCACCTGTTTGCTCATTTTCTCCCTCTGTCCTCTCCCCCACCCTACCGCACCTATCTCTCCCAGCTACAACATAACCACAGCCTTGAGAGGTCGTCCCGCCCTGATTGGACAGCTCCGTGGCAACAGTCGACACAGGTGGAGATCTGCGGCAAAACACCTGTTGTGCAGCTTCCTGGTTTACTCCCCTGGGGGCCAGGTCACACTGGCTTTGTAGCAACAGCTCCTCCCCATGTCTGACTGAGGGACTCGCATCCAGGACTGAGTGTGTCTCTCGATCAACTGAACGTGAAGGCTTGACAGCTTTACATCTCATATCATGCGTATTCAATTGCTGCTGACAAGACATTACATTAATGCCCACTTCCTCTTCTTCCTCGCTTTCATCAGCAAATGGAAGAGAGTTCACAGTCTTTCCATCATCTGAGTATTTTCTGTCAAAGGGAGAGTGCTGGGCAGGCTGAGACACGTTATTTTCTTTTTTCCTGGTTCTAATACCATCAACATTTCCCTCTGCTCTTATGTTACTTCCTGATACGAGCTGAGGTTTTTTTGGATGTTCCTGACTCTTCTGGCTATCAAAAGAGGTAAGGCTGTCTGTGGGGTCTGAGATTACCTCAATATCTCTGATCCACTCTGCCACCTCTCCCTCCAGGCTCGGGAAGCCTTCTTTCTCATAGTATTGCTTCATTGATAAGGCACTGAAGGAAGGTGGAGGTGGAAAATCATCCTCACCAGGATCAATCGGCTCTTCAGGCTCCTTTTGAGTAGGCAATCCTCTCGATAGCTTTTTGTAAACTTGTTCTAATTCTGTCACAACTCCTTGTGTCTCTCTTGGGTTGTGCTGACTAATGCCTGGTGATTCCTGATTTTTCATTTCTGTTGCATCAATCATTTTGATTGTTTTGATCGTCTCATGTGGAGCTCTGACATCGGCTTTGGGCTCCGGGACATCTATGTCTTCCTCAGGCATTGCCTTGGGTGCTTTTTTGTGGTGCAGACGGGAGATGCGGCTTATGTTTTTCCTCCCTTCACCCTGAAATATGTCTAATGAGTCAACAGGACCCTGCTCCTGCCAGGCAGTGGGCTTTGTTGCCATGGCGTCACATCTGCTGATGTAAAAGCATTTGGAGCAATCAAGTCGTTTGGCTTCCACTCAGTCAGTCTTAGTGAAAGTAGAAGAACACAGAGGGGAGAGGGGAGCAGCAGAGTGATTAGCAGAGTTTTTCAACAAAACAATGTTTGCCATTTTATAGACTGTTATTTCACTGCGTGCCAAATGACTTGCTTGTGCCACTGGATGAATCGTCATCTGCTTTCCCTTTGACATTTATTGTGGGATAGAGCTGAAATGTTAAAGGTGAAGTTTTTTTTTTTTTTAAAACCTATTTCTATTTTAAAATACGTTCATCTACACACGATAACATTTTTGTGAAAGTCGGTGTCCTTCGGACGCTATTTAGATCACTCGAGATCCGCGTATATCCATATAACGGGAGTGAACGGGGCATATACAATACAGCCTCTAAATAAGGCATTATCTGTTTTATTTGATCAATACTTTAAGACAAATGAATGAATGAACGGGTACTATTACACTGTTAGTGCTATTCACTGTTATTCAAATCATCCATCCATCCATCCATTTTCTATACCGCTGAATCCGTTGGTCGGGTCGCGGGGGGGCTGGAGCCTATCCCAGCGGTCAATGGGCGAGAGGCAGGCGTTATTCAAATCAAATCAAATTTATTTGTATAGCACATTTCATGTACAAACAATTCAAAGTGCTTTACATAAAATAAAAGCATTGCAGCAGGGAGTGGAATTGACAGTGAATAGCGTAAAATGGTGATGATTAAAGTACGTATTATGAAGTAAAAGTACGGGTACGGCAGGCATCCTCTCACAGAAGCTAAAAAATTACACACTAATAATGTGTGTGCAATACTTCTGATTTTTCATTGGGCCAGGTTGAGATATTTTACAGGGTTACAAATAAGAGGTAGAAACTAGCATTATTGTGATATTTATAGCAGACAGCAGGTCACACACTGCAGCTACTCCTACATTATGTCTCTCGTGGCATAAGGTAGCCAGGACACGTCCTGTTTAAAAATCCAGTTGTAAATTACTGCCATTATTTATGCCATACTCTGAATTGTCACAACTGTTAGCTAATGTTGCTAACTCAGCAGCACCCTCGGTTTCCCACTGTTTCCCTTCACTCCGCCAATTAAATTCTCCCTGATGGTTGATGTTTCTCAGAATTCTTGTTTTTTTTTCCGGGTCTTTTTGACACCTTTCAGTCTTGCAATGATAAAGCTGTCGTTTGTCATAGACGTGTGCATTTGTGTGTTGATCCTTATTTCTTTTACTGCTAAACTTTTTAAAAGCTTGGCTGCTTTCCCTCCTGCTGCATAACCTTTCAGGAATGTTCAAAACTCTGCAACTAAAACAGCCCTAAATGCTATTGCAGTGCTTATAAGGACATGTTTTGCAGTTTGCACTTTAAATGTATAAACGTGACTTATGAAATGTGCTTTAAGTGGTGAGCTAATTAAGTGAAATCCCTATGATGTAATGTTAATGTGTTTTCCACCTATGTGTTTTCTGAAATAACCATGACAGATTAGAGCATCAAAAGCCCAGTGAATGTGTAATACACTGATGTTCTAACTTTGTAAGGGCAGAGACAGAACTCTCTTATTTGACAAACAGGTTGTTCCAACACTGAGCTGGTCTTAGGCTCTAAAGTGGCTACTACTTCTCTCCACGTGCAGCGTATGGAGTTTTCTGCTGAACACACCTTCCTTTAATCATCTTACAGGCTGGGGAATGGTTCAGTAGAACACACACACACACACACACACACACACACACAAGGAGTATGAAACCATGAATTATCAATATGACTGTCTGCAGAAAACACTGATAATAGGTCTAGTTCCTCCTGTATTTTTTCTTTAGCTGATGCACACCCTTCTTTTACAGACACACCTTGTATTAATATTACTGCCCTTCCAATGCCTTTATCACACACACATACACACACACACACACCCACAGCAACAACCCCCCACCCCCCACACACCTCTAACAAGCTCCCATTTCCATTTACAATGATCCTGGCCAAACCCCTCTGACCGGGCTGGATTCCAACACAGCGAGGGATCATTATGGGAAATGTGGACCAGAGCATTTGGGATGACTACTCTTTGATGAACTGGGACGGAGGGAGAAAAACAAAATGTAGAGATTAAAAGGACCAACAGCAGAGCATGAAAGGAAGAATGGGGAACACTGTTGCAATAATAATGACTGTAAATAGGCCGGTACTAACCAGCTGCATAATGAGTCCAAAGTATGTGCAGCAGTTGGACTGTCACTGGTCAGGTTGTGCACTCTTGATATTACAGGCAGAGAACAGCATTTTAATGTTGTTTTCTAGTCCTGAAAAAGGGAAAATATTTGAACCCATTGTTTTCTTTTGTGCATTTATAGGGTGAGCATTTTTTGTTGTGTCATGCACTGGTTCCACAAGCAGCTTATTAGTTTGAATGCTCCGTTCAGTGTCCATTATGAAATGTATTCTGGCTGGTGGCACAAGGGGGGTTTGGGTATTTGGCACTCACAGCATAGTTATCATTGAGTCTAAAAGAGAAAACAATCTCAACTCATTCACTAAGTGCATGCGTCTTTACAGATATCAGACACTGCAAACAGCGGGAGACGGCATACATGATCGGATATTACCTGTGTAAATTATTGCAAGCCCTCTCCTACAGTCACGGATATACACAATTTTAAAGAAGCCAAATTTGACAGCACTCATTGAGAGAGGGTTATCAACACAGAGTGTGTTTGTAAAAACACAGGATGAAAAGGGGCTTTTTCATTCAGGTGAGAAGGCTGCAGTTGTAATTCTTTTAATCTCTGCTAAAAAGCCTCTGTGTCACAATTTTAATTCACTCACACCTGCTGATTAAAACAAGCTGAAACCTTCATTACTTTAATCCGGCTGGGTTCGCGAAGAAAAGCAAACCCCTCATTTATATAGAGGCATATTCATGTAATCTGTCCACTTTGAGATTAAATATCCCAGTGAGACTCTTCTCTTATGCAGATTTGCCTCAACAAACAGAGGCTGCTGTACCTATTGTGCCATGCATGCTGTTTTATTATTTGAGGAGAAAAGCTAGTAAAGTTAAACCAAGGGGTTCTCCAACTCTTTTATTTGTCAGTTTGCAAGAGATTATGGATCAAAACTTTGTTTTACTCAAGAAAAATAACTGCCATAATTAAATCAATATTATAATTAAAATTACAAATAACTTTGCCCTTCTTTTTGGCTCAGCAGTGTCCTTAGGTAGTTTGATAGTCAGGGACTTTTGAGAAAGATGCAAATTAATTTAAATAAATCAATCAAACTTCATGCATAATTAGAGTCTTGTTGCTATCTAATAATTGCTGGGACAGTTTTTTGCACATTTTATAGGCACTAGCTTTGATGTATTCTAGTCACTGTGGCAAAAAAGTCACTCTGTGCTGCAGCCACTTCCACTGAAAGCTACAGTTTGCGCACATGTAACGTGGAAACGTGTGTACAGTCATGTTTAATTCAGCCAAAACATACTAGAATTCGAGAATATACAGTTGTACATACCTGTTAACAAAATGCTTGCAAGCTGCCTCCAAATGAGAGATAAAAATGTCTGAGAATACATACTTGCTGCAGGTCACCAGCACAAAAGGAAGCTGAATGCTCAGAGTTCTGTTCTCTTGCTGCCCGGATCTCCTCCTTTGTGTGCACTACAACAGTCAGTGCACTATTTGTGCGAGTCTACATTTGCATACCGAGCATGCACATTGACTATTACACCAAGAAGGAAGAGCGTGTGTGCATGCACAAACACGTGTGCTCGAGGCTTATGTGGATTTGAAAATGCATAGTACTAATCCAATTAATGAGCAACAAACATTTACTATCAGATCATGGAGGTGAATAATACAACGTGGCCGAGGGATAAGGGTCGACGTGATGAAATTGCCTACAAGCGAAGGGAAAATGTTTTTTAAATGAAAGTATATCAGACACTATCCTTTAAATAACTTTTATTTCCCAAGGAATACAATATGAAGAGTAAAATATTCCCTATGAAAGACATCCATCCAAGTCAAACTCCTCCAAGAGGTCTTAACATGATGTTTTAACAACACAAAGAACCTTTTCAGACGTAACTGTGCTAATTTCAGAAATCGACTCTGAGGACCTCAAAACTCCAGCAGTTGGACAGATTAAAACTGGAAGAAAAAAAAATTCAGGAAATTCAAGACCAACGTTGCTGTCGATTTAAGTGATCCAACAACAAAGAACTTTCCAAAGCAATGATTTAAATATCGTCCATTAGGTCACAAAGGAAACTAGGATAACTTCTGAGCAACTGAGGGTTTCTCTTGCTAATGTTAACAATGAGAGAGAAAGTCACTGCTTTCCAAAAAGAACATTGCCACATGTCCACAGTGTCATGATCCGTGGCTTTTTTGTGTAATGGGTTTCCTAAGTTCTGGTTTTGTTGGTTCATCCTTGGTTTGCTCATGGTCTATGCCTTAGTTCAGCATTCTTCTGACTTGTTCAAGTCAGTTGCTTAGTTTATTTATCACTATCCCAGATGTCCTCAGGTTCCTCTCATGACCTCATCACCTGTGCCCCTGTCTTTATTACTCACCAAATAAGCCATCCCACCTTGTATGCTATTGTCTGCTCCTTGCCGTTAGTCCTACTTTGTTATTCGTCCTATTTGTAGTTCTGTTCACCGCTAGTGTGATTTTCTCCATTGGGTTTGTTCTGTGATTTAATTTTAATTTTTGTTTTCACGGTTTAGTTTATGGTTTGGTTTTAGTTTTTAATCACCCTCACCCTTTGCTGGGACCAAAAATATGTCTTTTTTGGGTAAAATGATTAGCTTTTAAATGAGATTTATGTCATTTCTGTGCCTTATTTATTAATTTGTTTGTTTGTTTGTTCAATCACTTAGTTATTTATTTATTCTTAGACAATAAAAAGAAATTTTCCAAATGAGGGGATTCCATAGTTTTTGCCAGGGAGATGTCCCTTATTACTTTGAATAAGTGTTTATCAATTGTTGCTTGTTATTAATATGGTTGATTTTGTTGTTGGTGGTCTCTTTTGGTCATGGATTTTCATAACCTTTGGTTCTCTCAACTTATTCCACCAAAGAAAGAAATGTACATTTGTAGTCAAATCAAGTAGCTTTTTAATATTGCTCAAGGAACAAAATGTGGTAAAACATGGATACAAATTGTCATCTGCGTGGCAACATGGCATTTTTTTTTTTGTTAAACAGCAATCTATTTGTTCTGTTTCAGTGATAAAAAAGAAATAAGCAACAAACTGAAATTAATCCCACCAGGCAATTCTCTTCTGGCAGCAGTAAAAAAAAAAACCTAAATGGCAATTCCAGTAAAAGTCAAGATATTACTGTGCAATAAACTCTCAAGGACGTGAAAAATCTGGTCTGTTACTATGAAATATATGAAAAAAAAATATGAAAGTGTCGCTCATGCTTTTTGATCTCCCGCCTCCTCGGTCTGAGCTACAGCTGCTGTTGATTGGGTCCCAGTCCGTTCTGGACAAAGCTCCGTGGTCGGATCCATCACAACAGGCTCAGGCAGCTGATAACACTTCAGCTGAGCTCTGAACTCCTCCATCTCCCTTGGCTCCACCTCTCTCCTCCTGCTGAGCAGGTACAAGTCAACAGAATGCCTCCTCCTTGACTCCACAATCCACCTCGTCACCAGACAGTCTGTACAGGATGTCTGGAGGAAGGCTCCGGTGAGTTTGAAGCGATTCCCCACATCAAAGGTGTAGGTGCTGCCTTCCACTGAGATGTTGTAGGACAGGTGCTGACACTCCTCACCAAAGCGGTTGATCTGGGTGTAAGTGGAAGTGTCACTGGAGTTGGAGAAGTACATGGTGATGCTGTCTCTTAGTCCCAGAGCCTTCATGGATGGTGCATCGCTGAGACTGCCTGCAACTAAAGCCCATCTACCATCCAAATGATGAGGAGCCAGCGAATCCAGAGGGCGGACCAGTTTTTCACAGACCAGAGGAGTTGAATGGCTCACAGACAACAAACAGAAGACGGCAGTAACACAGACGGCAAACATTTCTCTGCAGGCAGACATTTTACTAATTCTGTGTTGTGTTTAATGCTGTGGTTTAAGCTGTTGAATCTCACTGAGCCTGGAAGTCAGTTAGGAAGAACGTCTGTTTTTATAGTGCAGCTGGCATCAAGAAATTCCACTGTTGCAACACATGACATGGCAAATATCTCTTATCTTCAGAAAATGGGGATTCCATAATTAGGCAATCAATGTAAGTTGGAAAATGGATTAGTTCGATGATTCAGTCGTGCTTTTTTTCATTCGGATATTTTTCTGGGAATCTTCAGTCTTTTTAATTCTGTGAATAAAGAGGATTTGCACAGGAATCAACAGTTTTCAAAAAGGCACTTGTTGCACATACCATATTCTGACTGCTAACTTTCTGGCCTTCCCTGGATAAGAACACGAAAATGTCATAAACCTCTCAGTTTATGACATTTTCGTATGACAAAGACTTTGGAGATGCTTTTATCATCATGTTAAAAGCTCCACATTAAAAACGGATATATCAAAGAAAAGAGTGAATTACTTTAGAACAAATACCCTGTATGAGAAAACATCTAATCTGTGTTGACATGGTATTACAGCAAGTAGTTACTAAGAAAGAATGACACATGCATATGGAATAATCAAAGTCACAGACTGTTAGTACACCGTGTTCAGGATTGGCAAGATGTGCTTATTGTTGCGCCACCTTTTTAAATGAGCAAAGACACCAAAAAAGTGCAGTATTCTGTAAATATTAAAGTAAAAACCAATTGCTCTCGATCTTCTGATATTGAATGTATGGATGCAGCAGTATGCAGACTTTTCCTTGTGGACCAAAAGGCTCCTTCTCATTACTGGTGTGAAATAGTAATCTGTGAAAGTGACAACAACAACAAGTTCAAAGTCCAGCCTTGTGTTTAATTGACTACAGTATAGTACAAAGAAAACATGTTGAGAAATATCAACCATGTCTCACAGATCTGTACCGCTCAGTCCATTTCAAACATTATCATTCTGAAACACTAATCATACAACTTTACATTTCATTGGTGTTTGAGCAGAGTTGCAAAGATCCATTTATACTAAATGAGACAAAGGTGGAGGGGTGCGTCTAACACTTTTTAAGTCATGAAGGAATTCTTTTAATTAAAAATAAAAATAAAAAGCAAACTTTAATTAAGCCCAAAGAAGAACCATAATGTTGCAATACTGTTACCACGCAGTTGTTGCGTATGGTTATTGCTGAAGGCAGGAATGATCTCCTGTGTTGCTCAGTGTTTCATTAAAGTCTCATGTAGACGGAGGGCGGTGTTGCTCATTATGTTCAGCAACTTTTGCAGCATTCGTCTTGAGGCAAAATATCAATTTGTCCATTTCTTGAGCCGAGATAAGATTTTAAGGATAATCAATGCAAAATTCAAGCACAGACTTTTAAACACAGAACCATCCTAAAAAGTCTTAAG
The DNA here is from genome assembly GCF_027942865.1 of Odontesthes bonariensis. NCBI lineage: Eukaryota > Metazoa > Chordata > Actinopteri > Atheriniformes > Atherinopsidae > Odontesthes > Odontesthes bonariensis. Next base: position 6,478,598 of record NC_134509.1, read on the forward strand.
CCTCTTCAGGGTCTTCAGTGCGAAAGCCCAGTTCACAAAGGTCCTTGTTGGGATCCATCACTGCAGGTGGAAGCATGTTTAGACACTCCACTTGAGCTCTGAATTCCTCCAATTCCTTTGTCTCCACCTCTCTTCTCCTGCTGAACAGCCACAAGCGCTCCACTTTTTTTGACTCATTGTCAAAGCGCATCACCACGCAATCTGCACAAGATGTATGAATCATGGTAAGAGTGAGGTTTATCTGATGGCGTACATCAAAGACGATGGTGCTGACTTCCAGTGAGATGCTGTAAGTGCGGTCGTGGCACTTTCCACCAATACGAACAAAGGTCGTATAGGAAATGTTGGAGGTTGCGGTTGCATTGGAGAAGTAAATGCTGGAGCTGTCTCTCTTTTTGAAGAGCTCCAGCAGTGCTGGATCACTCAAACTGCCTGCAACTAAATCCCATCTGCCCGCCACACGGTGAGGATCCAGCTGATCCAAAGGCTGGAGTAACTCTTTGCAGGTCAGAGGGGCTGACAGGCCCGCAGGCAGCAAAAGAAGGAGAGTGACAGACAACGCGACAAACATGTTTCTGTATGATAAAATCTTGCTTTGAGGAGAAGATTTCCTTTATTCTCCAGACAAACGTAGCCTGTTTTATAGTACAGCTTGCCTCTAAAAGCTAAAGTATTACAACACAACAAGTAAAAGTTCATTATCCATTAACCATCTGTGCACTTTGATATTGTGCAGTTTGTCGGATGATTTGGGAATGATCAATATTTGAACTGGAACAGCTGCATTGGTCTTTGGACATGAAGCCTTCTGTTTGAGTTTTAGGAGTAACCCGACACTCAGACGCCACTGAAGGCCACCAGATTCAGTTCAGATGTAGATTTACTGCTACAGTTGATAGACACTTTAATGATCATATGTATATTTTCTATTTTCCAATTCACCAGAATCAGACATGTTGAAATTGTTTATCAGTTTGAGACTCAATGCTACTCAACTATTACAAAAGAAAAATACCAAAAACAGAAAACATTTAGAGAATGACAGCAGAACTGTTGCTTGTATTGCTTATTAATAATATTGCACATCAGTGAACTGCTGCAGATTGTTGGATAACAGAACTCTAAATTCAATGATTATTTCATATCTATTTTCCAGTCTGTTGAGCATTGAAAGTCGTTTTACGGCATTAAACACATTTGTCCCTTCACACACACACACACACACACACACACACACACTCTGGGTTCACACCGGGAGCGTGTGTACGTGGCGTGTACGTGGCGTGTGCTTTGCTGCGGCTCCATGTTTTTATTCACACCAGCAACCTTTCTGCAAACTTTCAGCCTTTCTCAGCCGTCTGCACAATTGTTTTTAACGCAGGGTTGCTTCTGGTGATGGCTACAAACACACAGAGTTTTGTTTAATCCATCGTTCGTGTGACTCCAAAAGTGAAGGCGTGAAAGTTGCGCAGCTGTAGCTTCAGAGCAGCAACATGCAACTGCTCAAACTCATGAAAATGATTCATCATCATCTGAACAGGTGGGCTATATTTCAATGTGTCTGAGTTGTTGCCTACACACTAAGACTTCGATGAAAGGTGCATTATAACGTAATTTATTACAACAAATGTTTTTTACTGTGTGTTTCCCTGAGAACCGCTGAAGCCGGAAATCAAGACACCAGCCATCCAATTGGTGGAGAGCCAACAGTCGGGTTTTCTGTAAAACTTTTATCTTCTCAGATGACATCGCCTTGGTCAGTTTTCTTAATCAAAGTGTAGACCGAGCTGATTTCGAAGAGATTGAATTATTTCTCTGCTGGTGGAACACAAACTTCTTAAAGTGTTACGTTGGTGAGACCAGTGAGATGATAAGAAGAAAAAAAGAGGGGAGATCATCCCAATGATAATAAGGGTCAGATAGAGATTGTCCAGTGGCTCGGGTTCAGCTTTCACCATCTTGGTCTTTTTGGAGAAAGAAGTGACCATATATAGAGAAAAAAAAGTTGCAGTGACACTTGAAACATGATTAGACAAAAATCTTTGTGGCCGAATATAATCCTTTATAAGATGGTTATTTTCAGGAGGACTGTCAACACACTGATCAAAAGGGCTGAATCTATCTAATTACACTATAATGGCTTGCAGAAAAATCTACTGGCTTAGTTTGTCCCTACTTGCCGCTTTTGATACCCTTTATGGCACTTTCTTTTTGTGTTTGGATTTGTTAATGAACATTTGTTGTGACAAGATAGTTTCTAGAAAATTAAGAAAACACATTTTTAAGATGTGACTGGAAAATTTCCACATCTACATATGTGTCTGTATGTATATTTGTGTGTGTATAATGTGCTTTAAGAATCCCAAGTCTTTTCATTAAAACAACTGGTTTAATTACTCCTTATAGACTCCAAAGTAAACTTTTATATATATTTTGTTGCCATTAGGGAAAGTTAGATATTGCATATGCATGTTTTGATATCATATCATGTCATGATATGGAAAGAATGTTGTTTAGATATTGTACAACTCAAACAATCATGTTGTGATTGAAAGATGGGATACAACAAACGACGTACACATTGTGATTTGACAGAAGGGAAAGCAAAAGGCTGAACTGAGGGACCAATGCAAGTTGAAAATGAGGACAAACACACATGATCATTTGCATATTTTCTGTATCATTCATCAAAAAATAGTATAAAATCAACATTTCAAACCCATATTTTCGTGGACAGTCACTTATTCATTTCATGGTTTGTCAAGGGAATGATGCTTTAACTTATCTAAAGTCTGAATTAAAGAAAATGACATTTTCTTGATTTTCATTTTAAACAGTGTATCACACAGTCCTTTTCTCTGAGTCACAGTCAGTTGGCTCGCTCGCATCTGCAAGTATTTTTTAACATTAAGTCACAAGATCCTTTACCTAAATGAATCCTGTCCAGACCTGCATGATTAGCTGCTTTAAGAGTAGCATCTTGTCGTTGATTGAAGCTGCTGCAAAAAGCAAAATTTAGCATTTTCTGTCATTTATTACCCTTTGTAACTAGCCTATATACGATAAGCAGCAGTCTCTCAGGCCTTTTGTCCCTCTGCTGTCTCTTCAGCTGCAGCTGAATCACTTGACGTCTCTTCTGGGCAAAGCTTCTTGGTAGGATCCATCACAAAAGGCGCAGACATGTTGAGACACTCCGCCTGGGCTTTGAACTCCTCCATCTCTTTTGGCTCCACTTCCCTTCTCCTGCTGAACAGGTAGAAACGCACCGGTTTGTCCAAGTCGTCGTCGAACCGCATCACAGCGCAGTCTGGACATGAGGTTTGGAGCATAGTCACAGTGACGTTGATCTGAGCAAAGGTGAAGCCGCTGCTGCGCAGTGTGATGTTGGACCGCATGTACTGGCAGGTGTCATCAGAGCTGAATGTGCGCGTAAAAGACACCGCGGAGGTGTCGCTGTGGTTGGCAAAGAAAATGTTGGCACTGTCTCGTTGCTTAAGCCTTTCCAGGTGCGCTGGATCTCTCACGCTGGCTGAAACTAAACTCCATCCGCCCTTCAGATCGCCAAATTCCAGTTTATCCAAAGGCTGGAGCAAGTTTTCACAAGACAGAGGAGCTGAATGGGTCACAGACACCCAGCAGATGAGAGCAATAACATACAGCGCAAACATGTTTTTGGAATATGAGCTATGCTGTCGGCGTGGTGTCAAGGCAAAAATGAGGGAGTTAAAGCAGTCCAGCTGTTTTTATAGTTGTTTTAAAAATCTGCGGTTTCATAATACCTCCAAATCTGGGAAGCAGAGTCCCATTTCTTCCTGTTTATTTTGTGACTGTGAAACAAAGACATGTTCTGTAACTGGGCTTTGATAAGAGTGGCTGCTTTTCTCTGCATTCTGAGTAAATATTTACTGACTCAGCGTGCTGTAGGTGCTGCAGCCCAACATCTGGTAGAAATCTACTAACAGTGAAACGGGATCAAAGGTGACCACAAATGTGATCATACAGTCAAATATTTGCATTTTATCATCAAGTGCAATCCCGTTATTTTCAATTTATCCATCCAGTTGGGATAACAATGTTTAGATAAGTGACTGCGTGTGACCACGGAGATACAGTCTCTAATCATGTAAAGTTATATGTTTGGGACTATATGTATCTCCTTTTTGCTCAGTGCATGTTTGAAAAAAACATTAAATCATACTGAATTGCAGGTCTGTCATTTTATCACATGGGTTTATGATGCTAGAAGAAGTTACATTCAGAATGAAAACACATTTTTCTGAGACTGTAAGGCAAGGCAATTTTATTTATAGAGCACAATTCATACACAAGGCAATTCAAAGTGCTTCACAGCACTGTCCACTTGACAGGTATAATGAAGGAGCGGTTTCTTCTGGGTGAGAGAATAACTGTCTCTGGTGTGGAAAGCAGTCATTTTCACATGCACAAAAAAACCAAACACTCCAGAATACAACATGCTGAAAGACAGGAACACCTAAACCTTTTTAAATCATTTAAAATGTGTTCCAAATCACTGATCCAAGCTCCCAATAACTTTCTATCAGTTTAAAACTTCCCATCACTTTCTTTGTGGATGCGAATGCAACACTGTGATTTATACTTAGATCATCTTCTTTTTTTTCTCAGGGATTTGAAAGTTAACTTACAATTACTAACAATACAAAGAAATTCTGCCAAAGAAGATGAGACATTTCATTCTATAAAGGCTGAGTCTTTAAAAAAAGATAATTCATCTCATCTCATTCGCACTTTTCACTTGCGTTTCTTTCACTTCAACACATCTGTGACTGAACGAATATTCATTTTAGTCTCCGTCTTTCAGTTCTTCTGTGTCTCAGCTGTCTCTCCGGTTTGAGCTGATGGATCACCTGTGGTCTGTTCAGGACACAGCTTCTTGGTAGGATCCATCACAGCAGGTGGGGGCAGATTCAGACACTCCACCTGAGCTCTGAACTCCTCCATCTCCTCCTGTTCCAGCTGCCTCCGCCTGCTGTACAAGTAAAAGTGCCGCCTCTTTCCAGATTCTACATCGAAATTCAGCAGTATGCAGTCGTGACAGGATGTGTGGGTGAAGGTAGTGTTGACTCTGCCGTTATCGAAGCTGAAGCTGCTGCCCTCCAGGGAGATGTTGTAAGAGCCATAGTGGCACTTGTTTTCTAAATCCATGCTGCGACGGAAGGAGATGCTCGTTTCATTTATGACGCTGGAGAATGTAGCTGTGGCACTATCTCTAAGTCCCAGTCGCTCAATGAGTGGCAGGTGGCTCAGACTGCCGGCGATCATAGCTCGCCTGCCCTCCAAATGATGTCGATCAAGTTGATTCAAAGGCCGGACCAAGTCCTCACAGGCCAGGGGAGCAGAATGGCTCAGAGACATCAAGCAGAGGAGAACCATGGAAGACACAGCCAACATGACTCTGCTGGTTAAAATCATCATTTACCGTTGAATTCTTTTCAAGAGGCTGCCAGAGTAATCATAGAAAGCCGCAGTTGCAGATTTTGAAAACCTCGGGTGCTTTGCCGAGTATATACCTTTTTCGAAACTCGTCGTTTCACAATTCTGAAAAATCCCAGAGAACAGAGTTGCTCAATCGGTTGAACATTTGGACATCAACCAGCTTTTTTCTTTTTTTTACTGTGGCAACAGTGTGGGGACTCTGTGTTGATCAAATGCAAATAAACTGTTACTCATCAATAAGTAAAGAACAAAAAGTACTTTTAATCTGTAATAAAAGTTGCTTGTTTAGGTTAGGTTTTGAGAGGAAAAATAAAGTGAAATTCTTCACACCTCCACCATGCTCACAGTAATGTAAGTGGTGGGTAATGCGTTACAAAGTTTTAATCAATAGCAATTTATCATTTGTTTTTTGTTTTTTTCATTATTTTTACAGTAGGAGTATGTTGAATCAGTGGGAAAATCCATGGTCTGTAACTTTGGTGAAATCTGACTGCCACTTTCAAACAGATGTTGGAACAGCTGGAGGGACGCTGAGCTGTAACTGGTTATTTTGCCTGCTGGCAAGTGATGATGGCCCGATGTACATGTCTTGTGGTAACTGAATCAGTCAGATTCTTGAGTTAAATGAGTTGCTTGCTTCATGTTTTTCAAGCTGCTGCCAATGGTTTGAACCAAGTAAGCCTCAAAAGACTGTCATTCTCCCCAAAACGTCTCATATGTGCATGCTGGCAGATACAGACAACAAACACCTTCAGAGAACGTGCAACTTCTACTGGTTGTACAACTGTATGTGAAGGGTGAAAGTGGCTTGACATGACGTCCGTGTCTTAATGTAAAAAGAATGTTTGAGGTGTTTTTTCTTTTTTCTAGTCCGAACCATGACCGAATTTCTATCCCTGAACATGTAGCTTAGATTTCTTACCCTGACCAAATGACACCGCCATTGATTTTACAGCCTAAAGCAAGCCAGCAAATGACAAAGCTTTATTGGAACGTGTTGTCTTCAACTGTATCCACGGCAACCTGTAAAATGGCATCCGTGTAGATGACGGTCGCGTTTGGAAAGAATGTATTTATCTCAAACTATAATTGGTATCATCTTGTAGTGAAGTTTTTTTTTTTTTTGTCTAAATCCAACCAGAAAGTGAGAAAAGTCTTTCAGTAAAGTTTTTTTCTCAGTCTCATGTTTCATGAAGGCCTATGGTTGAAAGCATAGCATTTAGCTGTGTCACCACACCGTGTCCAGACTTTGTGGCTTGTTTAACCGTATGTCTTAACAATTTTCAAAAACAACAAGTTTCAATTCCTTGGAATCGTTTGGCGCTTTTGCAAACGATTCCCTTATCGATTCCAGTGGGTGCGAATGACCTCACCACGCAGCGTTGCGTGGCGAGTCCAGCGCAGCCAGCAGTCAACAGTAAACATGGCGCCCAAGCGGTACAAATGCTCAAAAGTTTGATTACACATCCCTAAAAGAGACGACAACAGGGCAACTTGCGAAGTGAATATTTCACCAAAGGGAGGAAATACTACCAACATGCAATAACTATGAATGAATGTCGCGTTTTTGATCTGCTCCGGACTAACGTCGGTAATTCTGAACCCAGCAACGTTAGCAACGTTAGCATGTCCTCGGCTAACACTGCAGGAAACTAACTAACTAACAAACACTGCCTATCATGTTAGCGCCATTTACCTTGTAAAACCTGCTGTTAGTAACGGTTAAGGTTAAATGAATGCCTTCTCAGGCATTACATTTAGCTGAAATCATGAAAGACAGAGCCTGACTGCAGGGCTCTCAAGTTTTCAAGTTTGCTTGGAGTGAGATTCGGGTGGGGCAGGGGCCGGCCGTGTGCGCGGGGGGTTTCTTACATTTTTTTTTGGGGGGGGGGGGGGGGGGGTCCCTTGCAGTATCCCATCGCCATAAACTAGCTACTTAAAGAACAAAGAAATTGTTTTATTTATACCAAAATCACAAATCTTCACTTTTACACTAAATTCTGCTATATTTTAAAATAAATTGTTTTAGGTATGCAAAGTCTTAACAAACAAAAAAACAGACAAATTAAATTAAGAAAAACAAACATAACCCCAAATGGGCCCCTTGAGCAGTCCCTCTCTGTGTGTGTTTGTTTATGAGACTGGTTGTAGTAAGTGTTTGTGGCAGATTTTGATGCTTGATGACTGATATTGGGGGCTCCCATTTAAAGCACTGTGGCTCAATGTCAGCCATTTTCACAGTCATGATGGATGACAGAGTTCCATTCAGAGCCAACGTGTTCCTGGTCTTGGTTTTATTGAGCCCCACCATGGAAAAAACCCTCTCTGCATCAGCATTTCAGTGCGGCAGAACTAATACCAGTTTGGCAATTGTAGATAGCCTTATTGGGAACCTGCTCATACCAGTCACCTTTGAAAAGAATTAACCACGGAAGCCTAATTACAATCCTACATATTTTTCATTTTTCATTAAGTTCCTCATGTCAAAGGGTGTGTGCTGAATGTTTAGGTCTACTACTCCAAGGAACACTTTAATCGGCAGGTATTGGTCTTTTACAAAGAGTAGGAAAACTATAGTAACTAACAAAAGATTCAAATAAATAAAGATCTGACCTGCTGATGATCCTGACGGTTCTCTTCCACCTCCAGCTCGTCTACAACTTCTGCACGCATTCAGACCATAAAGGTTATGTCCGCTGTGCATTCATGGAACGCGTGCTTGCAGCTGAAAGCTATTTCAGACCTCACCCGGCAACAAGAAATTCTGTTTTCTGATTGGCTGAGAAATTCTATTTTGTGATTTGCCGATGGGTTGCTAAATCAAGACAGCTGTACCAGAGCTATCGTTCTGAGCTAGTGATGGGATTTTCGGCTCTTTTTCGAGATGCGGCTCTAATGGCTCTTCTTACTGTGGAGAGCCGGCTCTTTCGGCTCCCAAACGGCTCCCCATATATATATTTTTACATTATTAATTAATTAATAGCTTAAACCTAATTTTATAACATTTTGTTTCATTATTGACATTGTTAAGCACTTATGATGAGTAAAAATGCTGAATGACAATGCTTTATAAATAAAAGTTTTATTATAACCACTTAAATTATCACAAAATAGCACCACTTCCACAAAAATAACCTTAAATAAAGTAAACAGTTATAAATACAAACACCCACCACAATACGAAAAAGTATCAAAGCAGCTTCATAACAAAAAAGGTGCCACAATACAATGATCAAATACAGTGCTATTAAATTAAAGTATAAAACTATGAAGGATAAAAAACATGGGAACAACAAGTTTTGAACCACTAGAGATGAAGAACTCACTGTAATAAATCACTCAAAGACTTACAGATTGGCGTTGAGAAACACCAGGTGTTTAAGCTTTTTGTTTTTAAGTTTTTAAGTTTTAAGGTGTTTAAGGGAGGGAGAGGGAAGGGGAGAGGGAAGGGGAGGGGGAGGGGGAGGGGAGAGACAGCGAGGTACCGAGGTACCGAAGGACAAAAAAAACGATGTGGGGAAAAAAACTGTCGGCTCTGTGGCACTTGCAGAGCACAAGCACAACGACAGGGAGGCGGAGAGACAGCAACATACTGAAAAAAAAACGGCTCCCAAATAGGATCCCAAAACGGCTCCCATTGTGGAGCCGGTTCCTGTCGTTCACTTAAAAGATCCAGCTCTTAGAGCCGGATCGTTCGCGACCGACACATCACTATTCTGAGCTGTACGAGCGCACAGTAACCTGCCATTGACTCGTTTCTAGTATCGGCCATTAGAATTTCTGTGCGACGAAGTTGATCATTTCTCAGCGTGAGAAATGGCATGTGTGGTGTGTGAGCGTGTGAACTTGTTGAAATGCGTGTGTCTCACGCTCATTGCGTGAGACTTGAGAGCCCTGCTGACTGGCTCAGAGCCAGAGGCTGGTGGTACTACCCCCAGTTCACATCTACCTCCAGCTTCTCCTTTCACCAGAGCAGGGAAGAGTTCAATTACCCAGGCCATGATAGACCAATGTGGACCTCACCGTTGTTGGGTTTGTGAGGTCATGACTCGTGTTACTTCTAAACTAAACAAAGTTGATGCTAATCGACCGGTTTGTTGTCCTTTTTCTCCAAATGAGAATCGATAAGGGAACCGATGAAGAACCGAATCATTAAGCAGAATCGAAAATGGAATTGGAATCGTAAAAATCTTATCAATTCATCCCTACTTGGCAATTAGTTCAGATTTGGAAATGCTTATATGAGGCACATTTCCATTGTGAGCTTGATTCTTTCATTGGAAGCTCAAGAACAAGCTGGAGAAATCTTAAGTTAAACAAAGTATTTATTGGTGGTCACATGTGAAGTATGGCAGCGCTGGACTCGGAGTGACAGAGCTCGCACAGAGCCTCCGTCAGACCGAGCCCCGACTTCCGGAAACATTTCATATTTCTATGACCCTTTATTTCACAAAGTTTGGACTCAGACTCGACAGAGTATAATTGGACATGAGCAGGTTAAACATTGCTTCGTCATGTTCTTTGGATAAGCCAAACAATGTGTGTGTGTGAATGTTGCTTTAAGTGTGCATCTGCTTTCCCAGACTAAGATAGCATAGCGAGACTAAACAATTAGAGTCTTGGACCATTTAAGGTCATATATTGTGTGACCATATGAGCAGAGTGGAAAAGTACAAACTAGGAACATGGACTATTTAATATGGATTCATCATGCCTAAGAACAAAGCCAATTTTAACACCCTCTTGCAGCTTGCACGGGCAGTGCTTTACAGGATGGAATTATAAGCCGTACTTAAGAATATGAAAAAAAAATGTAAAAAACAGAAATGATGGATGATGAGTTGTTTTTTTTTAGAAGTGTTGCTGTTTATTTTTAATGCAGTGCTGCCTGAGGGCCTGGAGCCCATGCCTCTGCTGACAGATGTTCCCATGGATTCTATGATTATTGTAATAATATGAAATCTGCTGACAGCTTGACAACTTTTAAAGTCTTTAGTCACCTCTGTCTCAACTTTTTTGGTGATGTGTTACCAGCCTCAAGTTAAAAATTAACACATATTTCTTTTTAAAAAAGACAACATTCAATATTCCATTTGCAGTATATGCGATTAATCTCCTACGACCTGGCGTCCACATATGTGGGCATCACATTATTGGTTATCAGACCGAGTGTCTCTATATATGGACATAATTGTTCTCAAAAATAGCTTCATGTTCAAAGCTAATATCAGTTATTTTTATAGTTATTGGTTCCTCCTAACCTCGAATAGCCAGAAGAAATCTAAAATGCAAGTCAAACCAAAGCTCGAGTAATAGGAGGTTAAATATAGGGCTGAGATGGTTTGTAAATCATTAAAGCCTCTTTTTATTTCCATTTTACACAGCCTTCCAACATTGGTTTGTACCTTGCAGACATACTGTATTGTTCTCTCAACCTTTTTGTGGACCAAATGAAGTATAAGTTGATATTTTGCCGATTTGCTCTGTTCCCTCTCTCATCACCTCAGGATGTCCCTCTGTTTGTTTTAACAAACTAATTTTTTATTTCATTGCAAGCTAACCTGTCTCAAGCCCATGCAATACCAGAGTCAAAATCAAAACCCATTTTGCTTTCATTTCACAATAATGCTTCTGAAAATTTCAAATCTTTCCCATACCAGAAGGCACCAAAGTCTTTCGAAAGACACTTTTCACTTGCAAATTAGCTCCATAATTGAGGACACAATCTCTGCAGCTTTTGATCTTTATGCCATTTAGTTATGCACACCACAGCACATCTGAGAGAAGTTACTGTATGTGATTAATATAATGCATCAAATTATCATGAAACGAGCTGAAAAACAAACTGGCCTCATAAAAGTTGCTTCAGATCAGATTTATTTCTAGTCAAAGAGAAGTTAAAAGTTGAAAAATTCCAGTACATTGTTTTGAACACTTTCAACATTCAGAGATATGTCAGTAACTTCAAAATATGTTTTTCTGAATTCTTTCTCGACTTAAACTGACATTCAACTCCATCAGGCTTTTCACCATTTAATCCTTCTGCCTATGCTGTCTTTTCAGTTTGATGGTCAGGATCGCTGGTCTTCTGCTCTGGACAAAGATCCTTGGTCGGATCCATCACAACAGGCGGAGGCATGTTCAGACACTCCACCTGAGCTCTGAACTCCTCCATCTCCCTCTGCTCCAGCTGTCTCCTCTTGCTGTACAGGTAAATATGTTGGATCGCACCTGAGTTCACGTTCAAACGAATCAGCATGCAGTCATGGCACGATGTATGGACAAAGTTTGCACTCCGGTTGCGTTTATCTGTCCCATCGAAGCTGAAGCTGGTGCCTTCCATTGAGACGTTGAAGGAACTGTACTGGCACTTGTCTTCCACAAGTATGTTGCGAGTGTAGGAAAAGCTGTTGCCACTGGTGTTGGTGAAGACGTTCAAATACGCACTGTCTCTTTGTTTGATTTGCTCCAGAAACGGTGGGGGACTCAGACTGCCCATAATGAAAGTCCACTTTCCCTCTAAATGACGAAGATCAAGCTGAACCAAGGGGCGGACCAACTCCTCGCAGGCCAGAGAAGCTGAGTGGCCCACGGACACCAAACACACAAGAGTGACGGCACAGGCTGCGAAAATCATGTTGTATTGTTTGAAGGCACAGTGTGGTGTCTGAACAGCCACTGTGGCACATGCAGAGATCTGTCTGGTTTTATAGTGATTTGAGAGCCATTTGGTTTGCAATGCAGCATTTTTTCATTTGGATTCTGTGATTGTGAAATGAAGTGTTTTAGGAACTCTGTGACTATTGATTGTACACGGTGTTACTTGTTGACTTTGTCTGAACAACCCACATTAGCAGTCGGTGAACTGCAAATATAATTAGTGACAGCTCGTTTTCTTTTTTCAGTTAACCTGGTCAGTTTGAGAACATAAAAAAAAAATCTGTTTGATTTGATGTGTCAATATAACGTGTCCAGCTTATCTGGTGAAAATTGCTTCTTTTTATTTCAAATATTTTGTTATATATCCCATAATTGATGGAGTGGAAAGAGACTCTACTGAATGAAAACTTTAGCCGCAAAAAACAACATGAAGCTACAAAAATCAGTAAAACTGTTAGGCTGCACACTTGTGGTAGCACTGACTGGTGAGTATATCTATTAATTCTGTGGTACCAGGTCAGTCTCTGCTAAATCTGCTAATTCACTATGAAATGACAAAAAAATTCTGAAAACCTTCCCAGTGTTCAATCATTTTAATTACAGTTGTGCAAATGATATATTCAGATAATGAATACATTAAGGCATCAAATCCATTGCGAAATAAAACGGTAGTCTGCTCGCGTCTTTAATAATATGATACGACACACATTTGTTTAAAAAAAAACTTCATGAGGACAAAGAAAATACAAGTTTGTATGAAGCAAAAAGCATCACAAAGAGAACATATCATTGTCTGTAAAATATACAGACAATGGTACACAAGGTTGATAAGTCCTCTAGCTTTAATGCATTTCTGCCTGTTAGTCTGCCAACTCGTGATTTCAGCATGGCTGTGAAAGGTTCTTAAGAAATTGGATGACAAGCTGAAATATACGCCTTTCTACTGAATTCCAGAGGACACCAAACTCCAAGCAAAGAGATTTTCAGTTTATCATCCTGCAGATTATCTCAGTATTTAAAGATCCAATCTCTGAGGCTCTGTCCCTTTGCATCAATCGCTTACATCACAATAAAACATATCTGAAAGATTAGCGATTAACAAATATGTGGAATAAGCAAATAACTTTAAATGAGTTGAAAAGCAAACTCTCCTCAAAACAATTTAATCTCAAAGTCAGATTTGTTCAGAATTAGACATGTAATGTCTAATGAATCTGAGCGAGTGGCCATGACTTGTGGAGTCCCCCAGGGGTCAAATCTTGGACCTCTTCTGTTTAACTTGTATATGCTACCTTTGGGTCAGATATTGCAGAACTTTAACATCAATTATCACAGTTATGCAGACGATACACAACTTTATGTGTCTCTGTCACCGGACGACTGCAGCCCAGCAGATGTACTGTGTCGGTGTGTGGAGGAAGTTAACACCTGGATGAGAGAGAATTTTCTACAATTAAATGAAGACAAAACTGAGATCATTCTGTTTGGGAGCAAAGAGAAGAGGGTCAGTGTTGGTAAATATCTTGAGACTCGGGACCTTACAATCACTGACCAAGTTGGTCACCTCGGAGTGTTGATAGACTCAGATCTGACTTTCAGCAGCCACATCAAAGCTGTCACCAAGGCAGCTTTTTACCACCTCAGAAACATCAACAGAATTAAAGGTTTCCTCTCCCAAAAAGACCAGGAGAAACTCATCCATGCATTCATCTCCAGTAGACTCGATTACTGTAACGCTCTTTTGACTGGACTTCCCAAAAAGAGCATTAAACATCTGCAGCTCATCCAGAACGCTGCTGCTGGAGTTTTAACCCGGACTAAGAGATCTGAACACATCACACCAGTTTTAAAATCTTTACACTGGCTTCCAGTCAGTCACAGAATAGATTTTAAAAGCCTGCTGATGGTTTACAAATCCCAGAACGGTTTAGGCCCAAAATACATCTGTGATATGTTCAGAGAATATAAAGCCAGCAGAGCTCTTAGATCCAAGGACTCAGGTCAGCTGGTCCAGTTCAGAGTCCAGACTAAACATGGAGAAGCAGCATTTAGCTGTTATGCTGCAAACAAGTGGAACAAACTGCCAGTGGAGATTAAACTTTCACCAAATGTAGACATTTTTAAATCCAGGTTAAAGACATTTCTGTTCTCATGTGTCTTCGCATGAAATATCTTTTAACTTATCGAGACTGTTGCTTGTTTTTAAATTCATTTAAATTATTTTATTTGTTTCTCTTTATATTCTTTTATGTATTTTTACTGCTTCTTCCACTCCCTGCTGCAATGCTTTTATTTTATGTAAGCACTTTGAATTGTTTGCACATAAAATGTGCTATATAAATAAATTTGATTTGATTTGATTTGATAATGTTTTCAGTAAATTATCTTTCATCAGAGGTTAGATTTAGACGGTAACACAACAGAGAAGATGAGTTAAATCAGTTTCAAGTGTTTATCCACTAATACTGACAAGAAACTCAGGGAGGCTTTTCACCATTTAATCCTTCTGCCTATGCTGTCTTTTCAGTTTGATGGTCAGGATCGCTGGTCTTCTGCTCTGGACAAAGATCCTTGGTCGGATCCATCACAACAGGTAGCAGGTAGAAATCAGGTAGAAATCCTCTGAATTGTAATTGGGCGTCTCCAAATTCAGAGTAAACCGTAAACAGTCTGGACAGTCTGTGTGAAAGAAAGTCACGGTTAAGTTGAAGGTGCTCGCTGTCACTTTCAAGTTATGGCCTTCCACTGAGAAGTTGCGTGGATGATACCCGCATTCGTCACCAAAACTGTTGATTTGGGTGTATGAAGAGTTGTAAGGCAAGGCAGGGCAGGTTTATTTGTACAGCACAATTCAACTACAGGGCGATTCAAAGTGCTTTACAGAGACATTAAAACAGTAGAAATAAAAAGCACGATTTAAATTTTAAACAAAAAGGAAAGAAATAAGAACAATAGATAAAAATCAGATAAAATCAGTAGTTAAAATGTAATTAAGTTTTGAAACTCAAGCTTCAGTTTTGGAGCTTTATTCAAACGCAGCTGAAAATAGGTGTGTCTACAACCTGGACTTAAACACACTGAGTGTTTCAGCTGATCTGAGGCTTTCTGGGAGTTTGTTCCAGACATGTGGAGCATAGAAGCTGAATGCAGCTTCTCCATGTCTGGTTCTGACTCTGGGAACTGATGGAAGACCAGATCCAGATGACCTTGTAGATATCAAGAGTTAGACTGTCTCTTTTTGACAGATTATTTGCACCGTGTTTCATACTGCCTGCTACTAATGCCCATCTTCCCACCAAATTACGAAGATCAAGCTGAACCAAGGGGCGGACCAACTCCTCGCAGGCCAGAGAAGCTGAGTGGCCCACGGACACCAAACACACAAGAGTGACGGCACAGGCTGCGAAAATCATGTTGTATTGTTTGAAGGCACAGTGTGGTGTCTGAACAGCCACTGTGGCACATGAAGAGATCTGTCTGGTTTTAGAGTGATTTCAGAGGCATTTGGTTTGCAATGCAGCATTTTTTCATTTGGATTCTGTGATTGTGAAATGAAGTGTTTTAGGAACTCTGTGACTATTGATTGTACACGGTGTTACTTGTTGACTTTGTCTGAACAACCCACATTAGCAGTCGGTGAACTGCAAATATAATCAGTGACAGCTCGTTTTCTTTTTTCAGTTAACCTGGTCAGTTTGAGAACATAAAAAAAAAAATCTGTTTGATTTGATGTGTCAATATAACGTGTCCAGCTTATCTGGTGAAAATTGCTTCTTTTTATTTCAAATATTTTGTTATATATCCCATAATTGATGGAGTGGAAAGAGACTCTACTGAATGAAAACTGTAGCCGCAAAAAACAACATGAAGCTACGAAAATCAGTAAAACTGTTAGGCTGCACACTTGTGGTAGCACTGACTGGTGAGTATATCTATTAATTCTGTGGTACCAGGTCAGTCTCTGCTAAATCTGCTAATTCACTATGAAATGACAAAAAAATTCTGAAAACCTTCCCAGTGTTCAATCATTTTAATTACAGGTGTGCAAATGATATATTCAGATAATGAATACATTAAGGCATCAAATCCATTGCAAAATAAAGCGGTAGTCTGCTCGGGTCTTTAATAATTTGATACGACACACATTTGTTTAACAAGAATATAAAAAAAAACAGAAAAACTTCATGAGGACAAAGAAAATACAAGTTTGTATGAATCAAAAAGCATCACAAAGAGAACATATCATTGTCTGTAAAATATACAGACAATGGTACACAAGGTTGATAAGTCCTCTAGCTTTAATGCATTTCTGCCTGTTAGTCTGCCAACTCGTGATTTCAGCATGGCTGTGAAAGGTTCTTAAGAAATTGGATGACATGCTGAAATATACGCCTTTCTACTGAATTCCAGAGGACACCAAACTCCAAGCAAAGAGATTTTCAGTTTATCATCCTGCAGATTATCTCAGTATTTAAAGATCCAATCTCTGAGGCTCTGTCCCTTTGCATCAATCGCTTACATCCCAATAAAACATATCTGAAAGATTAGCGATTAACAAATATGTGGAATAAGCAAATAACTTTAAATGAGTTGAAAAGCAAACTCTCCTCAAAACAATTTAATCTCAACGTCAGATTTGTTCAGAATTAGACACGTAATGTTTTCAGTAAATTATCTTTCATCAGAGGTTAGATTTAGATGGTAACACAACAGAGAAGATGAGTTAAATCAGTTTCAAGTGTTTATCCACTAATACTGACAAGAAACTCAGGGAGGCTTTTCACCATTTAATCCTTCTGCCTATGCTGTCTTTTCAGTTTGATGGTCAGAATCGCTGGTCTTCTGCTCTGGACAAAGATCTTTGGTCGGATCCATCACAACAGGCGGAGGCATGTTCAGACACTCCACCTGAGCTCTGAACTCCTCCATCTCCCTCTGCTCCAGCTGTCTCCTCTTGCTGAGCAGGTAGAAATCCTCTGAATTGTAATTGGGCGTCTCCAAATTCAGAGTAATCAGTGAACAGTCTGGACAGTCTGTGTGAAAGAAAGTCACGGTTAAGTTGAAGGTGCTCGCTGTCACTTTCAAGTTATGGCCTTCCACTGAGAAGTTGCGTGGATGATACCGGCATTCGTCACCAAAATTGTTGATTTGGGTGTATGAAGAGTTGTAGAGATCAAGAGTTACACTGTCTCTTTTTGACAGATAATCTGCACCGTGTTTCATACTGCCTGCTACTAATGCCCATCTTCCCACTAAATTATGAAGATCAAGCTGAACCAAGGGCCGGACCAACTCCTCGCAGGCCGGAGGAGCAGAATGGCCGACAGACATCAAAGAGAAAACGGTGACAAATATGGCAAGCATGTCTCTGTATCTTTGTTGGATTGTTGCTGGAAAATATAGCTCAGTTGCTCTGTGATGTCACATCAAAGATGTGTCTGCCGAGGAGAATTCTCTAATTTTATAGCTCTATAACAAACAGAAGTTTCACAATGTTTAAAATGGCAAAGGAGACATTCCCCCACGCATGAAATTTCCAGATTGAGAAATGAAGGACCACCTTCAGTAATGGATTACGTATTGTTTACAGTGGATATTTACTGGCTGGTTGCGTCTTGACTGTGGCCCCGTGGTAATGCTGTATATTAGCCACATTATTTTGAAATGAGACACACACATAAACATACAGTCATACGGTTTGTACTTTGAAATTCTGGAAATCTGCAATTCACCATTTATATCGGAGAAAATATAAATAGGAGTGATTCACTTGTTGAGGAGATTCAGACAGTCAGTCAATACCAGTTCACCCACAATTCAGAGTAGTTTTGTCATATTAAAGGGGAAGTTCTTTTTTTTTTTTTAAACCTGGACCTTATCTCTGGCATAAAATACGTTCATCTACTCATCTACGATAACAGTTTAGTGAAAGTCGGCCTCCTTGGACGCTATTTAGATTTCTCGAGATCCGCGTATCCATATAACGGGAGTGAACAGGGCAGAGACAATACAGCATCTAAATAAGGCATTATCTGTCTTTATTTCACCAATACTTTAAGACGAATGAATGAATGAACGCGTACTATTGCACTGTTAGCTCAGAGGTGCTGTGTTGTTGTTATTGGGGGCTATCGGGGGGCTTATGGGGGGCTTTCTACACACGCGTCTAGTGGGATAGCGCAATCGACACGTGCCGCTGCAGCACAGCTCATTTACTCCGTGCTCTGTGGCAGTTTGAAGCAATGAGCTAACAGTGCAATAGTACGCGTTCATTCATTAATTCGTCTTAAAGTACTGGTGAAATAAAAACAGATAATGCCTTATTTAGAGGCTGTGTTGTCTATGCCCCGTTCACTCCCATTATATGGATATATGCGGATCTCGATTGATCTAAATAGGGTCCGAAGGACGCCGACTTTCACCAAACTGTTATCGTGAGTAGATGAACGCATTTTATGCCAGAGATAAGGTCCAGGTTTAAAAAAACAAACAACTAACCTCCCCTTTAAGTTCATGAGACTTTTACTTTTGAATTTATACAATTATTTTTACATTTCTGCAATGTCTTTGTTTATTTTCTGGGAAGATTCAGGATTTGCATCAAATACAGTATTCATGCAAATATTTGCCGCTAATTTAACAGAAGTCAAATTGATCGCGATTGATTTTTTTTTTTCTTCTTTTAAAAAGAGTAATCTCTTCCTTGGGTTTCACTTTCTTGTAATCAAATTTTAATTCCTTGTATCATTAATGATTAACGATTATAGATGGTAGTTTTTCAGCCCTCCATGAATAACTGATTGCCACTGATATTGCTAAATATGTCATACAGGAACTGTTTCTTCGTAAAACTGCTCCAGGAACTTAAAAGTTAGGAAGCGAGCAACTGAGTCAGTGTTACCAACTGTGTTGTGAACTCTGAAAAACTTGAAAAAGATTAGTGTCAGCACATGTGTTTGAAATACATTAAAACATTTGAAATCTATTTAGAACACCTGGCGACATTGCAGCTAATGGCTGGTGGTTGCCTCAAATCCACTCAAACTCGAAACAAGACACTGTGAGACAGAGCAAGCAGGCATCAGAAGTTGCTCTTGTGATTCAAATTTGAGGTCACCACTTTGATAATGAGGTGAGAACGGCGAGTATTTTCTGCGACGGAGCACCTGCACAGACCTGGAAAGAATAAATCTCTTCATCAGTGGGGTATGTTGTCAGTGTTGTTTGTCTGTCTGTCTGTGGAGAGCTAGAACACGGCCCAAGGACAAGCCTGTTGTTTTGGTGCACATCCAGATATCAATGCCAAAGACTAGACTTTGACCTTGGGACTCTTCCACTGTTTATTTGTGAAAAATCCAAGAGCGTTTACAACATTTCACAGAATTCAAATTTGTGAATAAGTTTGACCGCTTCACCCACGTCTGCCCCTCGTTTCTTTTCTCCGTTTTTTTTATTTTTTATCCGATTTATTCGTTTCTGAGCTTTTGTCTCCTCTTGGTAAAGCGTAAGCTGCTTTTTTTCCCATCGCTTTACACTGATTCACAACATGAAGATCAGTGCAGGCTCATGCTCAAGCATATGCAGTGATGTAAAGTTATGTCCAAATCCGTTTGAAATTTGGTCTTTATTTCTTTTCAGGAATCCGTTCTTAAGACTGTGAATTACAAATAAAAAAAATAATGGCCTTTGCACTGAATACAAGAGGGCAGCAAATCCAAAGCAGAAAGATTTTCAGATTTTATCATCCTGCAAATGATCTCAATATTGATAGATGCAATGACTCCGACTCTGTTCCTTTGAGTCAGTCAGTCACACACAGTGCGGAAGGTTGAGAAGGCGCTCACCGAGTTAAAAACAAACTATCCTCCAATGTTTGCATATTACAATCAAATTCATTTGGACTTTACAATTGTTATGTTTTCAGTTCATACCCTTTAATTCGAGGTTACAGTCATGAACACGGTGCTTCGTAATATACCAGAAAAGATGAATTAAACCTTTTCTGCACTAGTAATAATGACAAGTGTTCATCCACTGAAACTCAGGGAGATTTTTCACCATTTAATCCTTCTGCCTATGCTGTCTTTTCAGTTTGATCGCCGGGATCGCTGGTCTTCTGCTCTGGACAAAGATCCTTGCTAGGGTCCATCACAACAGGCGGAGGCATGTTCAGACACTCCACCTGAGCTCTGAACTCCTCCATCTCGCTCTGCTCCAGCTGTCTCCTCTTGCTGAACAGGTCGAATTCCAGTGACTTGTAACGAGGGCCCTCCACTTCCAGAGTCAACAGAGCACAGTCTGGGCAGGATGTGTGAAACAAAGTCACGGTCAAGTTGTAGGTGCTCACCCTCATCTTCAATCTATGGCCTTCCACTGAGAAGTGTTTAGGGTCATACTGGCATCCGTCAGCTTCGAGGTTGGCCTGGGTGTATGAAGAGTTGTAGAGATCAACGGCAACACTGTGTCTTCCTTTCAGAATACTTTCAGCTACAGGGTTTTTCACACTGGCTGCAACTAATGCCCATCTTCCCACCATATCAAGAGGATCAAACTGAACCAAGGGCCGGACCGACTTTTCACAGGCCGGAGGAGCCGAATGGCCGACAGACATCAAAGAGAGAACGGTGACAAACACAGCAAGCATGTCTCTGTATCTTTGTTGGATTGTGGCTGGGAAATGTGTCTCAGTTGCTCTGTGATGTCTCACCAAAGATGTGTCTGCTGAGGAGGATTTCTTTATATTTATAGTTTGATCAGACAAGTTTTGCAATGTTGAAAATTGTGGAGAGGACAGTCCCCCCCGTCCACTTTCACATGTGCAAATTATGAAATGCAGGCCCCTGTCAGGTAATGGATTACGTATTATTTACACTGGATATTTACGGACTCGCTCGGTCTTGCCTGTGGTCCCGTGTCAATGCTGCATATCCAGGGAAAACCCCATTATTTTAAACTCAAAAGAGACAAACACACATTTGTACAGTTTGTACTTTGAAATTTAGTCTGGAAATGCACAATTCCCTGTCAGTATACAGGATAACATATAGTAAATGTACATTAGATAGGTGACAATACTGGTGTTGCGGCCTTCTAAGTTTCCAAACTACATTTTCTAAGAAAGGCCGTGGGTGGCAACAGGTGGTGTGATTCTTGAACGCACTTCCGACTTGATTGTTTAAAAAAAATATATGTAGTTTATTTCCAACAAAGAATATGAACAAAACAATAACTAAAAATCTCTTGCAACTTAGATCAAAAACAAACTTAATCTGATTTTACAAGCTCAAAAAGTGGTCAAAGAATCATTTTAACAAAACCTCCCGTCTTCACACCAGACATTTGACAAACAAAAAGCTCCTCCAACACGCCCCCCTCTTAGAGAAGTCTCTCTAATTAATGGGAGGGTCTAAAAGTTACCAAAATAATCTAAACAATTTCAAATATAAAAATGAATTACAGATATTGATTCCAAACTAACTAAAGTATATTCTAACTGCCCAAAGAAAAACTAAATTGGTAGAACTCATGATTTACAGACATAAATGGCCACAACAACTGGTCTATTTCAAATCTGACAAAACAAAGAAAATCTACTTTAAGGCCAACTTGACTTTTGTTCAGTTAAATTCATCAAAGTGCAGTAAATCCTTCAGTTCTCCAAAAATTTTTTGAAAGATGATTTTCTCAAACTTTACATTTATGTAAATGAATTTTTTTGGGGGGGAAGCTTTATTATTCGCTGCAGATATGCACACAGAAATATCTAAATACCTTATGTCAGACTCATTTCATAACTGACCGTGTGCACTTGCTGGACTGTAATCTTGCACTGAGTGATTGGTAGCTTTGGGTAGGCGCATTGTTTGCTTGTAAACACTGAGCCTATCATTATGTTCAGGAAATTCCCAGATGACCACTTGTAATGGCTTGACTTGTCAAATACTAGGTGATGCCATCTTGTCCTGTGTGTCTGCAAAACACATTTGTTTCAGTTTGTGATCTCAACACACACAACAGTGCGCAACTTGAAACTTTCCTAAACTAATTTCTGCCATCAACTGCCTCAGCAATGACGCATAATTTAAAAACACGTGGACATCTGCACAGCTTTGCACACCCGACACCTCCAGATCTCCAGAAGCAGCCAGGAAATAAAAGTGGTGCACAGGTTCCACTGCTCACAGAACTGAAAGCGGTGATATTCAGGTCAAAGCCCTGAAGACAATAAGCATTCAAACGATTTTAAATGTTGTTTTGAAACACACCCTTTGCAGATGGAGCAAAACCGTGAGGACTCTTCTCGTATTTTGCGCGTCTACACAAATTGAGGAGCGAGGTGGGTATGCACACAACAGAAGCATGCAACTAATCTTTTTGATCATCTTCTTATTTCGAGACCACCGGCCACCTCCTGTTTAGGAAAAATGAGACGGTGGCTCTTTATGTAACCATTCTGTGAAATCCGTTTGATGTTATCTGGGACTCACTGGGAGATCTCAGCTCAGCAGGACTTATTAAAAGGAATGGGACAGAAAACGGCTCCCTTTCCCCAGAGAGCCCGGTGTGGGCCAGGGAACTGCAATAAGAGCTGGTAGAGACGCTGCAGGGATCTCTGGCAGCTTTGACAAACTCCTCTCTTTTACAAAGGCGAGGGATTTTTGAGACGTGCAGCAGGGACCTCCAGGTGGAGCAGGGGTGTCAAACTGGTCCATGAAAGGGCCGTGTGGGTGCAGGTTTTTGTTCCAACCCTGCGACAGCACAGCTGACTTGTTTCCTTCAATCAACTGAACTGTCTGCACTGAAGGTCTTACCAGTTCAGTTGATTGAAGGACACAAGTCAGCTGTGCTGTCACAGGGTTGGAACAAAAACCTGCAGCCACACGGCCCTTTCATGGACCAGTTTGACACCCCTGAGGTGGAGCCTTCTCTGAGCTCTGCGATGCCCTTTCTGCAACATTCTACTTTAAGGCCATTACCATTACAAAAGACTTGAGCCCAATCCATCTACCGTTCACTGAAGCCTCATCAGAAATGGTCTCTGTGGAAGGGTGGCTGTCAAGGCGTTCTTAAAGGGATAGTTCGCCTCTTTTGACATGAAGCTGTATGACATACCATATTAGCAATATCATTTATGAACATTTTCTTACCCCCTGCTGCGTCCTGTGAGCAGAGTTCCAGCCTCGTTTTGGCGTTGACGAAGGTAGTCCGGCTAGTTGTCTGGGGTCCCGAAAATAAAGCGTCTTACTTCTCAAAACAATATGCGTTCAAAAGAGTAATACATTTGCATCTCAAAATCGTTAGCCAGAAAAAGTCAGACCTCACAATCGCTTGGCGCTATTTTTGCCTCCCTTGATATCAATGCCTTCAGCCACATAGCGACAGCCGCACGTGTTACGGTGTTTCCTGCTCGGTTTACACAGCCCGCAGTGATACAAAGGGAGAGAGAAAATAGCGCCAAGCGATTGTGAGGTCTGACTTTTTCTGGAGGGACGATTTTGTGATGCAAATGTATGACTCTTTTGAACGCATAGTGTTTTGAGAAGCCAAACGTTTTATTTTCGGGACCCCAGCCAACTAGCCGGACTACCTTCGTCAACACCAAAACGAGGCTGGAACTCGGCTCACAGGAGGTAAGAAAATGTTCATAAATGATGTTGCTAATATGGGATGTCATACAGCTTCATGTCAAAAGAGGCGAATCCCTTTAAGGAAGGGAAACAGGGAGAAAAGGCTGAGCTGTGCCAAATGACACAAGAAGTGGACTGAAAATCAGTGGCAGCAGGTCTGATGGAGGGATGAATCCTCCCCAGAACCCGGACCTCAACATTATCAAAGCAGTGTGAGATCATGTTGGCAGAGAACGGAACAAAAAGCTTTGGGATGTCCTTCAAGAAGCCTGGAGAACTATTCCTGAAGACTCCTTAAAGAAAGGACAGAAAGCTGTGCTGAAGAATAAAGGTTCTCAGACCAAATCTATCAACTTTTAAACGTGTTAGACTTGAACAAACTTCATTTTTTGCCTAAAAAAATAAAAAAAAAAATAAAATAAAATACTGCAATTCCATTTATATTTGTACAAGTTAGAATAACCCACCGCAGCCATTTCCCTATTTTCCTGCCAATTTATCAGAAATGAAGTTGAAGAATTGAGCAAAGTACTTGATTTCTTTTTAAAACACTGTGGTGGGATCACCTCTCTCACTGCATGTTCAGTTTACATCGTCAGGGCCTGACACCGCGACGCTCTATCTGCTGGTGGCATCTGTTCAAGGACCTGCCCGGATAGATAAAGAGCACATTACCACGTAAACACGTGGAAACTGCTCAGAAGACTGTTTGCTTGAATCGGCATCAAAGCTGCTTAGCTGCTCGTGCTCAAAACTTGACCTTTCGTTAGAGTCTGGGGCCGCTGCTTGATGTTCTGGGAGGACAGTTCAGTGTTTGAAGAACAGAGATGCTGGAGAAACATCAAGGAAGACGAGCCATTTACCACAAATGTCAGTTTAATCAATAAACCAGTAAGTAATCACGTCAAAGCTCAAAAATGTAGTTTACAGTATATACATCCATACTGGACCTCAACTAAAGCACATGTGGTAAAGAAAAAAAAAAAAAAAGGAAATTCATACTTTCAGGTAGTTTAAAAATCATTTCTCTTTTAAAACTGTCAATGGTCCTCCAAACACTTAATGGTGCACACGGTTTATAAATTAGACCATTTTGAACTACAAGCCTTTGCACTGTCACAGCAGTGTAACAGAGTAAATGAAAATGTTCAGGCTGCACTTAGATTAATGAACAAATCTAATGAATATCAAATATCAATAAAATAATTCAGCTTTAATGTAATGGAATTATATGAATGCTCGCCACAAACCTCCTCACATCTCTACACATCTCACGCTAAATCTCAGACTTTTTTTTTTTTGTTAAAATGACCAAAGGAATTTAAAACGGTACATATCAAGTGTTTTTTTTATTATTCTTATTATTTTTTTTTTTTAACTATACTGCGTTTGAAACATGGAGTTGTTGTGGACTGGTTGGCTCGTCTGCTAAACAAGAAAGAAAAATAAAAATAAAAAATCCAAAACAGTAAAAAAGCTCTCCATGTTTTAGTCCACCATGTATGAAGAGAATTGGTCAAACTGTGAGTGAGCTCCTTAAGAACTTAGCGAGCAGCCTCTAAGAGCCCTTTGGTGTTGGGGCAAAGAATTGACTTCCTGTTGATGTGAGACTTGGGGTGAGGATGCTTCGTGGATCCGGGGGACGTTGGCTGAGGACAGTGTAGAAAAGGGAAGCAGCTTGTGGACATGCTGAATCAAAAATGGATGCGTGCACAGAACGAAGAGAAGGAATGTGTTATGAACTGGACTGCAGATCGACAGGCTGAGAGGGAGCTGATGCACGGCGAGGGGAATTCACATGACCGAACAGCACTGGCAGGTTTTGTGTTTGGGCTGCTCAGAATCTCCTCCCTGGCTTGCTCTGGATGGGCCCTGTGCCTCTGCGCTGCCTGGGCTGCTCGCTCTTGCCGACTCCGCCTTTGTGTTGGGGGCTTCAGCTTTCAGCAGAAGGGGTGCCTGCTCCCCCGGCCCTGCCTCGGTCAGGGACACCTCCTGGAACTGTCCAGGCAGAGAGGCAGGGTCTTCTACTTTTAACGCTGCCTCGGCTTCTTCTGGTGCCGTTTCACCCTCGGCTTTTATATCGGGACTGAGGGCAGAGGACGGCATCTCAGCATAGACTGGCACCAAAGCTACTGTAGAGGCTGGATCCTCTGTTTTTTCCTCCTGGCTTTCAACTTTTGTCTCTCCATCTGCGCTGGTGCTTGACTTTATGCCACCATCCATACCTTCACCTTCAGCTGCTGGCTGTGCCTCTGTGGTGAGCTCAGTTGCTTCACTCCTCTCTGGTTCTGTTACAGTTACTGTTTCCATGACCTCCTCCGCAGGATCTGACAGAGGAGCCGCATCTAACGGCATATCGTCCCCTTCATCTGTAATGATAACACATTCAGCTCTCATCACCACAGTCCCTTCTTCCTCCTCCTCATCATCATCGGTGACATTTGGAACCTGAACCGATTCTGTCTCAATAACATCCATGTCAGGTTCCAAATTCCTGTTATCTCCAGCCTCAGCGGCTCCGACGGGTCCGTTTGCGTTGGACTCGCTCTGCTCTGGTGTGATGCGATTGCTGCTTGCTTCCAGATCACCTCCACCGTTGGTTAGGACAACTGCAGTTTCCATTTCTGGTGGGCTTTGGTTTACCATCCCTTCATCGTCAAATGCTTCTAAAAAAAAAAGAAGAAAAGAAAAAGGAATGAATATATTTCATATATAAGCTCATATATATTCATATAGTATATATATTCATATAGTAAGCTCAATAAGCTACAACATGTTCTACTGTTACATTCTTTCATCTAAGAATCTTAAGGCTTTGCTCTAATAGATAAAGCAGCAGTAAACTAAGGATAGCATTATCTTAACTACAGGCCATCAGCTACAGCCGCGGCTATTCAGAGACAACACGGGAAGCCGGACAGCCTCTCCCATTCTCTGGTGAAATTGCTACATCTTCAATTTTAAATTGACGATAAAACAGTTATTCACAAAACACAATACTGCATTTACTTTCATAACTACAACATGTTGTCCTGTAGCTTAATGAAGTGATTTGTTCTGAAATCGCGGCCATTCACTGAGGAAATCATGTTATGAAGCCGCCACTAACAGCCAGGCTTCCAAGCCGAGGGCTGCCCGGCTTCAGGAGGGGGGGGGGGGGGGGGGAGTCAAGTTTTTTTCTACAATTCTAGATCATCATTGGCTAAAATCGACAAAAACTCATCACTTCCGAGGCTGCTCGGCGTCTCTGGGGGTAGATTAGACGTGGGCGTGTCAATATGAGGGGCTGTGTCGTGAAAACAGAGTCTCTTCAGTCAAAGGCTTCTTCAGTTTGGATGCAAAACGGACCGCTACAGGAAATCTTTCCTGCCCACAGCCATCAGCATCTATAATAACTCCTTGATTTAATTGAGTTACATCAACATTTAATTTCCCTCTGGGATAAATAAAGTATTTTTGAATTTGAATTGTGATGATTGGAGTTAGTGTTTGTCCATCATGAGAGATGTTGTGGCAGCCGAACTTTTAAGCGGGGAGAAGCACGCTGGAACTTCAGTCCCAAAGCGGATACGAAAGAGACTGGTTGTCTGTGAAAGTGCTGTAATACTTTTAGTTGTTTGTTTCCAGAATTCATGCTGCCCATTCAGAAATGTTACCTTTTTTAAGAATACTTACCACCACCATCAAACTCTAAGTATTCATTATGACAGGGAAAAATGCTCCACAGATTCTGATCCAGCCACAGATCCAGCCATTTACAGGCCTTAGATTCCATCATACTTGATTTTGGCCTTGCTGTGTGAATTTTCAAAGTCTATACCTTCTTTCTGTGTGTTTGCTGGGCATACTTGTCATACTAGACACAGCTATGTTATAACTAATTCTTTTTAACTTTGCTATCTTCTGCTTTGGGGATGGCACGAGCCACTACAACCCTGAACGCGTAATATGGGCTTCCCCTGTTTTAAAAGTCAGCAGCCGCCACTGCTCAGCTACATACAGATACATGAGGGTTCTAAAAAGTACATCATTAAAGATTTGTCACTGCTAACTGGATAGCTTTAATCCATCCTGTCTTGTTTTTCTTATCCTAGCTGCAGTCTGGCCAAGTCGCTGCTGTGGCCATCCCAAATGGGATGAGACCTGCTGTGCTAGGTGGAGAGCTGGCTTGTGTGATGATACATCAAGCTCACAGAGGGTGAAGAGCAAGTACGTCCACTGCCAGCTGCAGATCAAGACAGTGTAGTAGAAGTAGTGGGTTTGCAAGACAAGAAATTAATTGGAGAGAAAGTATGACATCAAGGACGGACAAAGCAGCAACCTCTGCCTAACCAGCCTGCATGCAGGGAAACACTCGTTGGGACTAACCGATAAGCTGTTCCAGTTCTATTTAAATGGAATTTATACATTTAAGGTGGATACATAATGCATCAATAAAGAGAAGACAAACGACTGAAAATAGGGGGAAATTGAACATCAGAAATCTTTTAGGTTAGATAATGATAGAGAATAGCAGACACTGTTTTGGTTGATTTAACTACAGATACAGAGCTCACTTTCCTTTTTAGAGCCTCTATGCTTCAAGAACATCAA
This sequence comes from Odontesthes bonariensis, assembly GCF_027942865.1. Taxonomy (NCBI): domain Eukaryota; kingdom Metazoa; phylum Chordata; class Actinopteri; order Atheriniformes; family Atherinopsidae; genus Odontesthes; species Odontesthes bonariensis. The sequence goes on from NC_134509.1 coordinate 6,506,953, forward strand.
AGTGACATATGTACCTGCTGCCTTCTGAAAACTCATAATGCACAAACCTGAAATCACCCCATTATATTTGCATGAACTATGGATAAAGTATGCCTGAGTCTTACATTTTATAATGCAAATGTCTTAAGGTCGGTAGATACAAAGTATACTGACAAGTCCCATCGGGGGATTTACGGTCTTTGGCAGTTTTGCACAAGATGGTGAATGGAGATAAATTACCATGAAGAAGAATAGGGATGGAATATGTTGTCATGGCGACAACAGAGGTGTGGGTATAAGCTAACAACTGTCATTTAGAGTGGCGGGATTATTTTTTTTCCTTTTTCTTTTTGGAAGACTCCTTTCACCCACCTGGACTTCGTGCATTGCTTTGTCCATTCTGCACAATGTCTTGGATCATTTCTGTGGGAAAAAATAAAATGATCAACAGATCATGGTTTTGAAAAAGGTTACGATGAATCACTAATTCTTCTGAAAATGACCCCTTTACCCATATTGCACTTGACACAAAAAACATTTAAACTAAGAAGCACATCTGTCTTGTAATATAATACACAAAATACACAACTGAAGTGTGGCTTCATCAGTTCAGTGCTTCCTCAGATAATATGCCATTTTATATTTATACAGGGGGAGGACAAAATCCTGACTTATCGGCAGAATCCCTGTAAATTTCATTGCATGCAAAGAAAAAAAAAATAATGGGAAGAAATCATAGCATTTAATGAAATCTAATCACTATGCGCTCGTGTAATTAGGTAAGCTCAGCATTAGAAGCACAGCTGTTGACAAACGGGAGGTGGTGGTCAGAAAAATGGGTCTTCTCAGAATAGTGAGAGTGCTGGAAAAGGCAGGCAGATGGGTGACAGCAACGCTTTGCTCGCTCGCAGCTCTTCAGATTCCCTGGATATGTTCTTGTGAATTTGTCCAGGTTGCAGAAATTGAATTTGTAACTTTCACTTATTGAATAAAAAATAAATGAATAAATAAATAAATAAATAACAAGGAATGAAATTCAATTTGGCAGATCTACTGTAATTTCAGGTCAGGTTCATCTAATCCAACTTACCCGCTCCAGCTTCTGTCACTTTTATGGTTTCCTGTTGGGTAAAAGGGACAAATTAAATCAAAAGTGACTCAAAGGGGAAAATGTGATTTGTGATGTGCTGCCGGAACAAAGCTGTGAGAAAACAAACATGACCCAGAAAATGTATTCCTATCAAAATAAAATTCCTTTCGACATCTAAACTTTTCAGCCTGTGACTACATCCATTTATGTCTACTTCACTCCCTCAGATGGATCATCATAATGGCGTCCAGCCTTATACCTCGTCACAAGGGGGAGTGATTGAGCTGAGAAGTCCTACCTTCAGTGGCCCCGGGGGAACTTTTGAACATTCACAAAGTTAAATTCGCTGTCTGGTGTGAGTTGAGCCTGCTGCTACATGCTCCTATTAAGGCACAAAAGCTGAACCCAGTTCATTATACCAAACCATATCAGATCTAAAACAAGTGTGTGCTGGTGCAGAATTAGAGAGCTCAACATGTTGTCATATTCGTTTGCTCATCAGAAAGTCATGCAAACAAAAAAAGTCTGTTCCATCACGGCTAATTATGGGGAGTTAATGATTAATGCTGATCCTGAACTGTGTTGAAATTTGATCTAAACTCATCGAGTCTTATGAAGAGAGGGAAGACGATGTTTAGCCTAAACAGGTTAATCAGAGAAGAAATGGCTGCTCCCAAAATAAAATCCAACCACAAACATTTCTGTCCTGCAGCAGAAACTGCCATGCAAGAGTTTGGCAGAATGAACATACGGACGAGACAAAGTCTCTTCGGGGAGGGGGAACAACAATTAACCACGGTTTCCGAAAACTTCCCAAGTTTTTCCTGAAAAATTCTTATGTGAAAGCATTTAGTCTTCTTTTGTCTTGATCCGTTTTGTCTCGTTTCTGTGTTCTCTAAATGCTTTACAACAGGTTGCTGAGTATTTGGGTCCTGTCCTAAACCATTGTTTATATCAATGGGCCAGTTCTTCTGCTTTTGGGTTCATATATGAAATCTTGACCAATGAACACTGGGACTGGATCTGAAAGCACAATATTGCGACGGTGACATGTTGCATTGTTGTGCTGCTCGGTTTGTTTCGTGCTAACATTCATCTACAGGTTAAATTAACTGCATCGGCAGCAGAACCGCTACAGGACTCAAAGCCAGGTGACTGACAGGGTGCCCATCATGCCAAGACGATGGTGGAACAATCACACAATGATGACAAACACGCAAAATGAGGGCCCAAAAGGGTGGATGGCGACGCTAAGCGCTCCACCCAGACTGGGTGAAAAGCTGATTTGAAGAATCCATTCCACCAAGTGACCGCCAAACTTTCAACAATGTATAGCCTTCGACCAAAGTCAAGAAAATTACATGAATTCTCTCCTGAATTGTCCTAAAAGAAGATTAGTTTGGGAAAAGGGGTGGTAAAGACTCTCTCATGGAGGTAAAGACCCTCTTATGGAGGTAAAGACTCTCTCATGGAGGTAAAGACCCTCTTATGGAGGTAAAGACTCTCTTATGGAGGTAAAGACCCTCTCATAGACCCTCTCATGGAGGTAAAGACCCTCTCATAGACCCTCTCATGGAGGTAAAGACCCTCTTATGGAGGTAAAGACTCTCTCATGGAGGTAAAGACCCTCTCATAGAGGTAAAGACTCTCTCATGGAGGTAAAGACCCTCTCATGGAGGTAAAGACTCTCTCATGGAGGTAAAGACCCTCTCACAGACCCTCTTATGGAGGTAAAGACTCTCATGGACCCTCTCATGGAGGTAAAAACCCTCTTATGGAGGTAAAGACCCTCTTATGGAGGTAAAGACCCTCTCATGGAGGTAAAGACCCTCTCATGGAGGTAAAGACCCTCTTATGGAGGTAAAGACTCTCATGGAGGTAAAGACACTCTCATAGAGGTAAAGACCCACTTATGGAGGTAAAGACTCTCATGGACCCTCTCATGGAGGTAAAGACCCTCTTATGGAGGTAAAGACCCTCTCATGGAGGTAAAGACTCTCTCATGGAGGTAAAGACCCTCTCATAGAGGTAAAGACCCTCTTATGGAGGTAAAGACTCTCATGGACCCTCTCATGGAGGTAAAGACTCTCATGGACCCTCTCATGGAGGTAAAGACCCTCTTATGGAGGTAAAGACCCTCTCATAGACCCTCTCATGGAGGTAAAGACCCTCTTATGGAGGTAAAGACTCTCAAGGACCCTCTCATGGAGGTAAAGACCCTCTTATGGAGGTAAAGACCCTCTCATAGACCCTCTCATGGAGGTAAAGACTCTCATGGACCCTCTCATGGAGGTAAAGACCCTCTTATGGAGGTAAAGACCCTCTCATGGAGGCAAAAGCCCTCTCATGGAGGTAAAGACCCTCTCATGGAGGTAAAGACCCTCTCATAGACCCTCTCATGGAGGTAAAGACCCTCTCATGGAGGTAAAGACCCTCTCATAGACTCTCTTATGGAGCTAAAGACCCTCTCATGGAGGTAAAGACCCTCTCATAGACCCTCTCATGGAGGTAAAGACCGTCTCATAGACCCTCTTATGGAGGTAAAGACCCTCTCATAAACCCTCTCATGGAGGTAAAGACCCTCATAGACCCTCTCATAGACTCTCTTATGGAGCTAAAGACCCTCTCATGGAGGCAAAAGCCCTCTCATGGAGGTAAAGACCCTCTCATGGAGGTAAAGACCCTCTCATAGACCCTCTCATGGAGGTAAAGACCCTCTTATGGAGGTAAAGACCCTCTCATGGAGGTAAAGACCCTCTCATGGAGGCAAAGACCCTCTCATGGAGGTAAAGACCCTCTCATAGACTCTCTTATGGAGCTAAAGACCCTCTCATGGAGGTAAAGACCCTCTCATAGACCCTCTCATGGAGGTAAAGACCGTCTCATAGACCCTCTTATGGAGGTAAAGACCCTCTCATAAACCCTCTCATGGAGGTAAAGACCCTCATAGACCCTCTCATAGACTCTCTTATGGAGCTAAAGACCCTCTCATGGAGGTAAAGACCCTCTCATAGACCCTCTCATGGAGGTAAAGACTCTCATGGACCCTCTCATGGAGGTAAAGACCCTCTTATGGAGGTAAAGACCCTCTCATGGAGGCAAAAGCCCTCTTATGGAGGTAAAGACCCTCTCATGGAGGTAAAGACCCTCTCATAGACCCTCTCATGGAGGTAAAGACTCTCATGGACCCTCTCATGGAGGTAAAGACCCTCTTATGGAGGTAAAGACCCTCTCATGGAGGTAAAGACCCTCTTATGGAGGCAAAGACCCTCTCATGGAGGTAAAGACCCTCTCATAGACTCTCTTATGGAGCTAAAGACCCTCTCATAGACCCTCTCATGGAGGTAAAGACCCTCTCATAGACCCTCTTATGGAGGTAAAGACCCTCTCATTGACCCTCTCATGGAGGTAAAGACCCTCTCGTGGAGGTAAAGACCCTCTCATAGACCCTCTCGTGGAGGTAAAGACCCTCTCATAGACCCTCTTATGGAGGTAAAGACCCTCTCATAGACCCTTTCGTGGAGGTAAATACCCTCTCATAGAGGTAAAGACCCTCTCATAGACCCTCTTATGGAGGTAAAGACCCTCTCATAGACCCTCTCGTGGAGGTAAAGACCCTCTCATAGACCCTCTTATGGAGGTAAAGACCCTCTCATAGACCCTCTCGTGGAGGTAAATACCCTCTCATAGAGGTAAAGACCCTCTCATAGACCCTCTTATGGAGGTAAAGACCCTCTCATGGAGGTAAAGACCCTCTCGTGGAGGTAAAGACCCTCTCGTGGAGGTAAAGACCCTCTCATAGACCCTCTTATGGAGGTAAAGACCCTCTCATGGAGGTAAAGACCCTCTCGTGGAGGTAAAGACCCTCTCGTGGAGGTAAAGACCCTCTCATAGACCCTCTCATGGAGGTAAAGTGCTCCTAACTCCTCCTTCCCAGCTTGACAGGACTGGACCAGAAGAGAGTTGCACTACGCTACCCTGTACATGATGATCAGTTCCATTTTCATTTTTTAAATTTTACTTATTTGACTTTAAAAAATTGTCAGTTTATTACACTTCATTGTATCATTACTCATAATCATATCGCAACAAGGTCATATGTTCACATGCACATGTCATATACTGTCATATACTGACATGGGGTAAGGCTAAATGTTGTGCACTGTCCAGAATTTTGTTGATGAGTGTTGTTCGGTGGTTTATTGTCATTGTCTATTGTTTATGCTTTTTGTTTCTTCATTTGGTTCATTCTTCATCTATTTGATGTTTTTTTTTTTTTTTTAACTCAGCTCTCCTTTGACATTGGCAAAAGTCAACAGTCCGTAGCGGGATTTCTTAGAAGTTCAGAGGTCGGTCTGAATGGGGCCATAGGAGAATTTTCCTGTCAATAAAGTTCCGAGTTACAAACAGAAGCAGCCTGCCGGGTGTTTCGCTCGTATACGCTGCGAACGGTGGATGAACACGATTGCAACAGTTAATTTGTTAGGTTTAAATATTATTTTGTTTTCCTTTTAGTTGTTGACTGTATTTTCTTAAAATGAAAAAAATTCAATCTATAGAAGTCACGATGAAGACATAAAGATGAGGAACTTTATGAAAAGACCCTGGAGCAGACACCGAACGGGGCTGACAACTATTGTGCTCCACTATGAGAGAGGTAAAAATACTCGGAGGTGAAACAATTATTCAAGAGAGGATCAATCGCTGTACTGTTTATGCAACAGGACTGCTTGAATTCATAAATTTCCTGCTTTTCAACAGAAGTTGCAACATCAAAGGTGTACTGAAAGGGGAAATGCATTATGCATAGCTGGGTGCCACAGAGAGAAGATGTGGGAAATTTTCTACCTAATGGAGGGTGATGTAGCAAGCTTGTTCAACACATATTCCAACCCCCTCTGTGTCCATACAGTGAGTGAGGTGTGTGTGTGTGTGTTCTGCACCTTTTGGTGATCTTCCAGCTTTTCCTGCTCTTCTGCCCACCGCTGATTCTCTGACTTCAACCTGAGATGAGCACACAAATACACAAAAAACAAACGCGTCACATCTACACCAACTGTGCATTCTCACTTTAGAATGTTTAACAGTAATACTCCAAAAATGGATTAAAATCCTTTAAAGTTACTACTACTAGTAAAATGTATTTGATTATACCACCGTACAACACATTGTTTTCCTCAAATCCTGCGTTTAAATTCCACAGAGGACAATTAAAATGCATGCAAGGGGTTTTGTTCCAAAGTGAAGTCGAGTTGTGACTCTTTGAATAATGCGATTGGGATGTTTTACAGTAATCCTCTGGGACTTGACAACAGTGTCCCCTGCGATAAAAAAAAAAAAAAAAAAAGTCTAGTCCCGCCTGGCAATGTGGAGGCAGGATCACCTTCTCAAGTTCAGCAGTTAAAAAATTAAGCAGCTCCTTGAGAAGGAATACATAATGTACACCAACAGCTAAAATTAGAAGAAAATCAAAATAGACAAAGAAATGAGGTAACCCTAAATAGAGGACCCCTTATTAAGAGTTTCAAATATGTAAATAGACACAATCACAGACTTCCTCGTAACCCAAACTACACACACACACACACACACACTGGATTTACTTGTCAATGTCCTTTTTCATATCCTGTGCTTGGGTGCTCAAAGGAGGGGAATGGGGACTCAGGTCATTCAGGTACGTTGGAGACAAGGGAGCTCCTTCCGACAACCACTTATCCCTCAAAGACTTCCTCTGGAATGTGGCGGAGGAGGTGAGAAAAAAAAAAAAAGAGATAAGAGAACTGTTAGTCCACTTTTACATTGTATTGTGGCAATATGATACTCTGTGGCATGTGTGAAAGGTGTAATAAAATACGGTGATATACACAGCAAAGTAATAAAAATCTATTAGATATCACATTACTGTACTACCAAAATGTAATCATCCTACATTTAGCATACATTCAAATTATCATTATTCAAACTATGGTTGCTATGCAGCTAACCTTTCTGATTGTATTATATTATTTTGAGCAGCACTGCAAATGATGGATTTAGATGTTTCCACCCCCATTTTGTTTGGTTATTTTATCTTCCAACATTTTGGACAACAGTTATGCGTTTTAATAGATTGCAATATGTCATGTATTCTCGATTTTATGTAGTCAACCTTTTTAAGTCGCTACTGTGAATGACAATAAAACTCAACACAGTAATCTCATAAATGCAGCAAATTCTATGAGAGTCGGATTGAAGACTGATCCTTTAGAGCTAGCATGAGCAGCCCCTGATCTACAGGCTGTTTATCTTTGTTATTTAAATAAAGTAAAGAATCAAGTATTTTCCATCCTATTCTATTTAACCTGTGTAAAAATGCAGATTGGTTGTCAAATCATCAAACACTTTCATATTTCTACTGAAACGTGACAAAAAGTGTGAAACTAGCTCACAAAACAAATTAAACGAACAAACAACCTTAACCTGGAATGTTTTTTTTAAACTAGCCCAAACTAGAAGGGCTAGCTGAAAACTCTTAACTGAAACTAAAATTACAAAGCTGAAAAACAATATGACAAAAAAAATAGTTACAGTAAATGGAGTACCTACTGGACAGATAAAGGAAAAGATCAATGCAGCCTGGGAGTAATCAGCCTTCTTTCTCAGACTAGCATAACGCAAGTTAGCCAACTGCTGTAACTGTAGCTTATGGAACTGTTCATAGCAGGTTGCTACGAGCAACAAATGTTCAACTGAAAATAACTGCCCATGACAGCTCGCTAGCAACAGCCTAATTACAACTGAATAGTGATGGGTCATGCGCACAAGTATCGGCTCTGAGAGCCGGCTCTTTGTAGTGAATCAGAAGAGCCGGCTCGCATCAAGTGAGAGCCGACTCCAAGTTTTTTTCCATTCGCTGCTTAGGTTTCACTTTCAGTGCTCAGTCCTAGCTCTGGTTACGACAGAGCTTTGTTATGATTGGCCAGCATGGCGACCAGCATGCGGTATTCACGTGAGAATTAAGGAGTTTGGTTTCTTGTTTTGGTTCTGTTCTGTGGATTTGTTTGAAGTTTATTGTTAATTTGTGCAATAAAAAAGTTTAATTGAGGACATTATTAATGTTAGCTTGAGTTTGGTTCTGTTCTGTGGATGTGTTTGAAGTTTATTGTTAATTTGTGCAATAAAAAAGTTTAATTGAAATAAACAAATGTAAAAGTGGTTTTGTCACAGAATAAATGCAAAGAATTAGGCAATTATAAGGTCTCTCATAAAAACACTGAAAGCAAAAGGGTTTTCAACACATAAACCATGATTTTTTTTGCAAAGTTAAGGTAAAATATATGCTACAAAAGATCCAAAATAAAGAGCTGTTCGGAGTCAAAAGAGCCAGCTCTCGGAAAAGAGCCGAACTTCCCATCACTCCTTCATCCTTAAGCTGCGGTATCCAATTGAAGTGTATTTTATTTGTGTTAGTTCGTTTTTGTTGTGTTAGTTCGAGATTATTGTGATCTTGAAATATTAAAATAAAATTATATTTATTATTTTTTGTCGCTCAAAATATGCGTCACACTCGCCGAAAGCCTCTATATGCCCGCCAAAACGCTGTGTATTTATAGCGAGACTTTCAACCCCAGCAAGGCCAAGTATGGAGAAATGTAAGAAAAGAAAAATATCTGAAGAAAATAGAACTCTTACTCAGAATCACAAATGGAGTGAATTAAATATTGAGAACCTTCCTAAACTGGACAAACTCGTGTTTGAAACATGGAACGCCATCCCGACACCTACATAAACATGAAGAAATATGTATTTGGAGTCCTGTCGGTCTTCAGATCCATGTACCCGTGTGAGCAGCTATTCTTCACCGTGAACACCGCTCACGCCTCACAGACTACAGCTTACAGTCCTGCCTAATGATGAAAGTGTGCACATAAAAAAACAAACAAACAAAAAAAAAACTCTTCATACTGTAGATATGTACATAGCAAATGTTTATTTACTATTTTATATTTATTTTATTCTATTTGCTTGTTTTTACTACTTTAATTGTTTTCATATCTTTTACTGTTTACTGTATGCTGCTGCAACAACAATTTCCCAAATTGGGATGAATAAAGTATTTATCTATCTATAAGTTCAGGAGCAGAAGTCCCATTAACCAGGTAAAATAAATATTTATGCGGATATTTAGCAAATATTTATTTTTCACTGTTCAGTGAAGTAGTGCCATTTTTTTTCCAATTAATTTTTTTAATTCAGGTCAAGGCTCCGCTACACGCTCCGAAAGCCCAAAGGTGATATAAGGATGACGGTGTCTCATTTTTTTGTTTGCTACATGGATAATTTAAGTTCAGCTTTTTAATTCATTTAAAAGAGACCTTCAACTCTGCATGTTTTTTTTAATTATTATTTTTTTTTTTTTCAGAGTTTAAAATGTGTTCATTACATAAATAAAATGTCATTTTCTCTATAGCACTTCATGGATTTCGTAAGCAGCACACTATAGTTGTTTAAAAAAAATAAAGTGTAAAGGTAAAAAAACTAATATCTTCATTTTAGATGTCAAAAAGTATTTGCGGCTCCCAGTGTTCCAGGACCTCTTGGGAAACCCGGGTCCAAATGGCTCTTTGAGTGTTAAAGGTCGCCGACCCCTGGCTTAGACTGAGACCATGAACTTGCTAAGACTATGTGCAGACTTCAAGTGAAAAAAAAATTAGGGACATTTTCAAAATGTGGGACCCTCTTAATTTTTGGCAAATAGTAATGAAAAAAATCTGTGACTAAATGCAATGGAGTGTAAGTTTGTGTGTGTGTTGACCACACTTTACTGCTGATAATACACTGAGCAGATACTTTGCAAAAGCCCAACAGAGAATGAATCTCCTGCCAGCACTTCATACAGAGCTGGTACGTCATGCAGAGTTACATGCAGGATATAAGAGTGTCATTGAGGAACGTTCTCCTGATATCTACGCCAGCCACCGTTGTTGCCTGGTTAGTTATGGTTTAGTTTGGCTAAAAGGTTTATTCAAAATGGTCCAGGCTGATGGAGAAGGGGAAAGATTCAAACAGGAAAATAGTCCTTACTGTGAGAAACTGCATTGTGCTGCCAAGTAACAAGATGCACATAATATATCCATACGCTGGACTGGATTACTGACTGTAACGCTGCTCTCAGACTGCTGCCCGTCACAGGCTATATTTTTGTACCAAGCGGATGCACTTAATTTAAAAGTTTCAAATCCAAGGATGCTTGTGAACAAATTATTAAAGCAGTGTTGTGCCAAACTCTCATACCCTGCACTATTAGACCATAGCTATTTCAAGTTTCTATAGCTGAGTGTATGTTATATCGAGTCATAATGCTCTGGCCTTCCTTATTGTTAATAAAGAGTTGCTGTAACTTTGAAACATGTTAAAAGCTTGATTCTTTTAAAAATGATTTCTTTCTTTAAACTTGCAGTTGAACCCTAACCCCGATATGCTTTGCCCGGCCCTTTACTGCAGCTACCTTCAGATGTTGTTTGCACCGTTACTGTTCACTAGTTTAAAGGTCAGTTAGTAATCTTTACTCTGGCTTCCAGTCAGTCACAGAATAGATTTTAAAAGCCTGCTGATGGTTTACAAATCCCAGAACGGTTTAGGCCCAAAATACATCTGTGATATGTTCAGAGAATATAAACCCAGAGAATATAAACCCAGCAGAGCTCTTAGATCCAAGGACTCAGGTCAGCTGGTCCAGTCCAGAGTCCAGACTAAACATGGAGAAGCAGCATTTAGCTGTTATGCTGCAAACAAGTGGAACAAACTGCCAGTGGAGATTAAACTTTCACCAGATGGAGACATTTTTAAATCCAGGCTAAAAACATTTCTTTTCTCATGTGTCTTCGCATGAAATCTGCATGGTATCTTTTAACTTATCTGGACTAAATGATTTTATTTGTTTCTCTTTATATTCTTTTTTGTATTTTAATGCTTCTTCCACTCCCTGCTGCAATGCTTTTATTTTATGTAAAGCACTTTGAACTGTTTGTACATGAAATGTGCTATATAAATAAATTTGATTTGATTTAGTAGGCTTTTTGCCTTGGTAGGCTTTTTTTTTTTTTTTTTGCATTGCGATATATTTTGGGTCATGGTGTAGTTGTACATTACATTTTATAATTCATCCTGTTACAGTGCTTCTATGAGTATTAGTTCAGTAACCAATTAACTAGAATGACAGAGTTTCACTACATGTCCTGGCACTGCCTCCACCATGTTAGAGATGAGGTATGTTCATTCCTCATCCTCTCCTGATCCTCTCTTCCTATCGCTCTAGTACAAATTAACCATGATTCAAATGATCTTGCTGCAGATTTTGTTTTTCTTTAGCTTTTCTCTGTTTTTCTTCCCCCTGCAAAGACTTATCCGGTCTTTCTATTCCGGCGTTTCATTGTTTGCATCTTCAGATAAACCCTCTGTATTTACAATGATGACATCTTGAATGAAACCTTGATGGATCTTCTTCCTCTCAAAGTGGTTTTGTCTTAATGATTTAAAGAGCCCCCCCCCCCTTTTAAAGAAAAAAATTCTGCAATCATCCACTTTAGTCATCTTGCCTGGTCTTCCGGAGCATAGAGTGATGCCGAGCTAACCAGAGCATTGCTTATTTTTAGGACGACCCAAAACTGTGCATTCAACCTCTCTTAAAGTTTCTGCCATTTCTTTGATAGGTTTCCTTGATCTCTTCATCCTAACACCTCATCCTGACTTAACGTGAGCGAGTGAGTGATAAAAAGTGATTAGAATGTGTACTTCTCAATCAGCCTGTCCTGACATGCCGCGAGCGATGTCGCTCTGTCCAGCGATGACGCCGACCCCTTATAAAATCGCCCGCGCCGTCTCTATTTGGACGACAATTCGCGGCGGCATCCCGCCCCTAGAAACACTTCTTATTGGTTGAAATGAACACGCTGCTTCCTGTTGACAAGCTAGTTAGCAACAGGTCAGCATCACTCAGGGAATAACGGACGAGGAGAAGCTGATCTTTACCGTGGAACAGCACCCAATGGTTTATGACCCCAAACACCCGTACCACAAAGATCTGAACCGAAGGGAGCCAGAGAACTCGGTGTTTCAAGTGAGTACTTTCTGAACCAATAGAATCCCTCCCGACAAAATCGTCACGCTGCATATCAGGACACACTCGCGAAATTTCGGCGTCGTATCGCGTCAGTTTCGCTCGCTCGCTTTGAGTCAGGATGAGGTGTTAGGTTTGCCTTCACTTGCACCGACATGTCTTTGAACAGCATACTAAGAGTTCTCATGACCAGCTGCTATGCACCCAGTCATGAAACTGCTTATCAGTCATTTGTCCAACTTCCTGATTCTCTGCAAATCTAGGGCCAAAGAAAAAGAAAAAAAACAAACAAACAGAAAAGCTGTAACTTTTAAACGGTAAAGCCACTGACTTACAGTGAAAAGTCTTCACTTAGACCACATACTGATAAGTTATTCTTAAATCCACTGTGGTGGTGAACAGAGGAAATTTAGTGAATGGAATATCTGTTAATGGCTGTGCAGTGTGTGTACTGAAACTATTAAGTAACATTTCACGCAAACATTTACGAAAGCATTTGTACTCTCTGGTGTGACTGGAGGCAAAAACCTTGTTGAACTGCTTAGTAAGTATGACAACAGTGCTGCAACCCATTGACCTTGGTTGAAGTGCTCGTTTCAGCAGGCATCTGTGCCTGTAATGTGCCCTTGAGTCAGACAGTAAACTGCAGGAAAGTTGGTCCATAGCTAACTTTGACATGCAAAAAATGAACTGCAGGGAACTCCAACTGCCGACTGTTTGCCAGTAACTACCTACTAACTGTAACTATAAGCGTCACAATACCATCTCTGTCTTCTCATGCTGCTCTGAACAAGTCTGGCTCTGTGCAGTCCTCTGTGCCTTTGGCTAACTGGACACAGCCCTCTCTACACTTCCCTGCAGGTCAGCAGCTCCATACATGTTCCAACCCCCCCAATCGCATATTTGCATCTACACAGAGGTTAGAGTCAAAGTCAAAGCTGATGAATTCACTAAAGGCTGTGACGATAATATCTCCAGTGAGAGAGCAAGTATCAGAATAATCATTTAATCTGCAAAGCCTGCTGAAGCTTCTGATCTTAAAACTGGAATTCATATTTGAAGCACTGTGCAGCAACAGATAAAGTGAATGTGGAAAACATTGTCATGCCAGCATGCGCAAAAAAAAAAATCTATTGGTCATATTTTGCACAATTTGAGGAATGTGTCCAAGGGGCAGCATAACACTGTGGAGGAGGAAGTGGGAACGGCAGTGTGGAAGTTATGGGAAAACAATAGAGCTGTGACTTACAGAGTGTGTAAACCCTTACGTAAAATTAATTTCAGAAAAGGAACGCCCGCCTCTTGCTTTCTTAAAGAAACTGGTGGAGGCCGGAAGTGTGTCAGGTTGTGCTTACAGGTCGCACGCATGTGCTCCTGCTGGCACGCATGCGTGAGGTTGTGTATGTTTGAAATGAGGCAATCTGCATGCTAACAAGCTGGAGACTGCAGAGGATTATAGCCGAGTGAAATAAAGGCTGGGTACGCGTTTGTTGGTATTTGTGTGAATGAATGAGTCAGGTTAGAATATCTTGAGGATGCGTGAGACCTTGAGCTGCTGGAGTCTAAGCTTCTCATCCTCCTCGTCTCTTCTGGCTTTGTCCTGCTCTTCCTGCAGCCGACGTTTTTCCTGAAAAAATGAAAAACAGGAGAGAAAGAAATGACAAAGAAAGAGAGTTTACCAGACAGGAAGTAGGAGGAGGAGTACTCAGTTTAAAGTTTTTTTTTTTTTTTTTTTTTTAAAAGCCAGACTAACTCCTCATTAAACGATCATATAACAGAGCTAATGGATAAATAGATAAACAGACATGAAAAAACGAGTAACGGTAGTAAATAAGACGTCACTAAGGAAGAGATTAAAACAGGACCCCGAGCTTCATTGCTCTGTAAAAAGTGTTCGCCCAAGAGGACATTTTTTAAATGTTGTGTCTTATACACCAGAAAAATGGATTTCTTGGGGTCAACAACAGTTAGTACTGGCATCATCTTCCTGGCTTGTCCTGTTGGCCTGTCAACAAAGATGATCGGTGACATAATGTCGCACAATCTGATCTCATCTCGGTTTTCCACTCAGCACATTAACATTACAGTTGGAGTAAGCGAAGACCTTTACCCTGATGGGCATTTTCCTGTCCCGTTATTCCTTCAATTCAGACCAAATTTCACTGTGAAATGTGAAACATCCACAAAGCATGATGCTGTCACTACCATGGTTTACTTAATGGGTTTGCGCCACATGCAGCATTTTCCTTGTTGGCCAAAATGTTCAAAATATTTTGTACCTTCTACCACACGGTTGAGTTTCCAGATGCCTTTTTGTGTGTAAAGTGGTCTGATGAGACTCCATTCTCTGCTGTGGAGCTTTGCAGCTCCTTCAGGGTAACCATTGGCCGCTTTATTTCCTCTCTGGTTACCGCCATTCTTGTCTGGCCTTGGAGGTGCCCCCATCTTAAGGATGCCGCAGACTCCAGGGCCTTTCACAACAGGTGTATACTGTATACTGAGATTGTGTAACACACTTTGGGGGACACTGAACAAACTTTGACTTCTGGAAAAAAAATAAGGAGCACCAACAAGGGCCTCGTGTATAAACTATTCACACAAATATTATAGGATGTGAGAAAGTCTAGAGTGGTTGTGAGAATGAGCGGACCGTCCTGCAAACTGGATTCTGTCCGTTGGCAATGTCAACGTACAAAGCACCGTCTCTTCACAGAAGTCTCTAAATAACATTTCCCCTTTACTTACTTTCCCATGTCGATGAAAAATCATAATTATGTAAACTTACGCGCAATTAGTTGTGTGTAAATAGTTGCGTATATCTCCACCTCTGCTAGACTCAGATGGGGTTGTACTGGCATCTCCCAGGAACTGGGTTCCCAAGTTTCTTGGGAACATTCTCCTTTTAAAATATACTAGTTAAGAAGTGTATGGTTTTGAAAGTGTTCTGCAAGATTAGCCTCACAGTTTTTTGCAATGGTGATGTATTTACCGGGAATCGCACTGATCTGAGTTTCCCCTCAAATGTGGGCAGGATGCCCACGCAGCAGCAGCCTTTGCGTACCGTCAGCACTGGTCTACCTGCGGCAGCCACATTCTGCTGATGAGCAATCACCTCGACTTTAGATCCAATTTAATGTTGAACCACTCATTTTCTCCCCACTTTTTTTTTTTTTTTGCATTTCTCTGAGCTGGCTGTATTACTATGTTATTCCACCAAATAACAAATGTTTTCCGGCTTCTACTTCTATGATTAGCACTGCAATTTCACACTCTGAGGAGTTCCTCCTCTTTATTTCGCGGAAGCGTTTGCAGATTGGACAGTAGGGAACAGGATAGAGATGTTTACAGTTCTTTTGAATAGCCTTTATTGGGAGGAACTAAGGCAGGGGTTACCGGCTTGTGCATGTCCACAACTGAGTTTTATAGGGGAAAGATCAGGCATGCACACTCTTATACTTGTAGACACTTCTTTGCATATGTTTTTAATTTGATTATCTGATCAATTCGGCCCATATAAAAATGGTTACGTACATTAGGTTAAGACCTAAAACATATCAATTTTGATTACTGGCTGTAAGGCCTGACAAAGGGTGGGAGTACTTTCCCAAAACGGTGTAACTAACGGTCATAAGGACAGTGCAGCCACATCCACGATGCTGCTGTCATCATGGCAAACTGGTGTTGTTTTCTCAGGATCAGCAACACTCTGCTCATCACACAGCACACTCAATAAAGTATGTATGAGGTCCAGGACAATCCCAACAGCGCAGCTTAGTCTCTTTGTCCTCCGTTACAACTTGTCTGTACTCACAGCAATGGCCTCCAGTCGCTGTTTGTACTTCTCGGTCTCATCCATCCTGGCACCTATCACACAGCACGACAGAATCAAGTGTTAGCAGCTCTGAGGTTGAAGAAATACACAAAAAGTCATTTGGATCCATTTATTCTCAGGGTATGCTGTGTTTATTGGTTTGAGAGAGTGAACCCTCGCACTAATTTCACATAACTCCCAGAATTCCTGTCTGGGATGTATAAGAACCATGCAAATGCGCCCTCGTTCTTCAGACTATCTGAGCCCACATTCTTGGTGAAGTGGAAAAATATATAGAAATGCTTAGTATGAAAGAGATTTTGTCAGATTTTGCTTCTTGACGATTGAGATTTAAAAAAAACATGTTCCTATGTTGGCCCAGCTTTATGAATCTGAAGAATGTGCGTGCGCATGTTTGTCTTTGAGCATAGATGCATGAAGCTACACAGGCTTTTTTTTTTTTTTTTTTTATCTGGCCCCAGGAGCACCACTCCTGCAGCATCAGAGGACACAGTGGAAGCTGATAAGTGGCTACAAGACCAAAGGTAAGAGTTCAGCCTTTGTTAGAATAAGGTAGCGTGTGCCTTTATCTTCAGAGCTTCTCTGACCCACACTCTTCACAAAAAATATTTCCTCCCACTCCGCCATTAAGATTTTTTTTGGGGGTCTTTTTTTGTCTTGAAAGCATTAGGCATCTTAAAGAAAGTGAGCAGATGCAATATTTGTTTTCCCCTGCAGCTGAACTGACAATAAGGGAGACAATATTTGAGTTCCCCAAAAATCAGAGCTACATGAGAGAGTGTAAAGTACAGCCCTACATGGCAACCAGCTCATGGCAGCAAAGTCTGCTTTTAAGGGGCAACCTTCTTTCTTAAAATAATAAAAGCTAACCTTTAAAGAACATCACTTATTTTTTGGCTTATTTAATATACGTTGCTAGCCTGGGAATTCCCATGCTGCTTTGCGCTCGATTTCATTCTCACTGCAAAGTCAGCCTGGAAACCACCGCCCTTATTTTTGCTAGAGTTTGGGAACCAATCACAGAACGGGGGGGGGGGGCAGCAAGACGATGACGACGTCTATGCGCTACACCGAAGCTTGTAGAGCGTTAATCCAACATGACAGCGGACACAACGTTACCGTTCAATGCAGCCTTAGAAAGTGTTTCGGAGTAGATTCACCCTAGGGTCATTTGAACCGTGACATCCAGCCAAGTAGCCCACCCGAAGTTTTTCCGATATTGGCTGAACATCAGCTGAGTTACCGAGTTATCCCGAATAGCTTAGTACAAGCGCTAACGGACCCTGGTCCGTATCTCCAAAATTACCACACTAAAATCACATGTCATGACACCAAACTTCTACAGTTGTACAAATATGGTCTGTACTCACCAAACGATGCATTTGGAAGTTTGTACATAGTCCAGGAGTTTATTATTATCATCAACACAAGCCTGATAGCTTTTCTGCTGCTAAAGCTTCGTTAACGTCACTTCTGGGAGCCGGGAGCTTCAAAGTAAGATGAGGGTTGATCTACTACTGTAGACAACAAAGCAAGGCTGCTCAATTTCTCCATTATTAAAATAAATTCACAACTCTACAACATAAAAATTCATGTAGAATATAGCATATAGGCCTACTTTGTTGTCAATTTAAGTAGCTTAGAGCGCAAGTTTACTTTTATTTTCCATTTTTTTCTTCTTCCTCGTCGAATTTCTGTCGTCATCTGGTATAAGTGATACAATTGGCTATGAATCGCGCGCAAAGCAGCACGGGAAGAACCTGACGTCATTTGATAGACATTCGTAGCGCCCAATAAACGGCTCTAGGCATTCGTAAACCACGCCTCAAATACGAGAAAATGCACACCTAGTTCCCAGACCACCATCTCATCGAGATTGTGGACGCGTCAGCCAGGCTAATACGTTGCTAGGTGTGTTCCACAAAAATACTTGATATGATAAAACTGTGGTATGCAAGGAGTTGTGCATGCGCACATCAAGCTATTACAGAGAAACCCCCTTTTCTTTCCTAAATGCCATGCTGTCACAACTACTACCACCAATCCACGTCAAGGGGTTTAAAAAAAACCAAAAAAAAAACAGAACATGTAAAAGCTCATTCATCTGGTCATTTCTGAGGACACAGAGAAACGTTATTTTTAAATAACGGCATGAGTTTTTACCCTAAAATAAAACTACACACCGACAGTCAAAATTCAGTAGAATTAATTAAATAACCTGCTGGCATAAGCTTCGCCACGTTACTCATTTCTCCTAAAAACACCCTCCACATTCAGACAGACGCACTTCTACAAATGGGATCTCTCATTTCTCCCCAGAGCAGAACTCGGAGTATTGTTGCTCCATCAGTATGGTAGATGTTCCACGGCCTCAGGGGGTGTTAGCTATCACAGCGAGAATCTTCATTTTACCAAAGCCAGACAGATTATTTTTGGCGTGCTCCAGGTGTGGGACGGGCAGAAAAATGCACGGAAATATACTTACATATACACACATATGCAACATTACAGCGAAAAAGTTGAAAGAACACAGACAATGCACCGTTTAAGCGCTGCCGAGGTAGAGGGAGAAAATCTTTTTGTGGAAGGTTTCTGAATGACTTAAGGTGCAGCGGCAGCTTACAGTATAAGCCTCTGCAGGGAGAGGAGGCTCGCGTCTCATCAGGGCTCCAGGAGAACGCCGAGAATAGCAGTCTGAGATAAACAAGCGAACACAAACGGAGGCTTTGATGAGAAGGTATTGAGGAGCTCCCCGTAGACACACACTGGCTTCAATAATTAAGCACGATACAAGCGGGTGGTGAAGGGCGGGCCAACACAGTCAAAAAGTGAGGAGACGGTGAAAGTCAAGACCGATTCAAGAGAAGAGCAGCAGGGAAAGAAAACATATGAGGGGAATGAGGCGACATGACAAGTGGCAACTGGTTTACCGTTTGGGATTCAGATCCACTAATGTCATCGAACTGGAAAAGAACAGCGACGCCAAATTAGCGGCAAACTCACTACATGACACAATGAATGAAAAGATCTGTCAGAAAACAAGAGCTCTGTTCTGTTTACCCCAAAATTCTGATTATCATCATCCAGCAGTCAAGTCGAGTCAAGTCAGCCTACTTCCAGTTAAACTAAGGACTCGCATTACAACCTTGGATAGTTTGATTCAAAGGACCCAGACAGGTTCAAATATCCAGTATTTTCTACCCCTCGCAGGGTTGCAAACCGTTGGTGTAGAGCAGTTTTTAAAATTTCAGTGTAAAGCAGTTAACACAAAATGGAGGGTCAAAATGAACCCTTCTGGCCCACTTATTTCAGGAATATCTTTAAAGAATGTATTTTAAAGTATGCATTTCCTAATTCAGGATTTTAAGTGGATGCATTTAGTTTATAATCAATTCAAACTCCACAATGCTTGACCCATGGCCGTGCAGAAGGCCAAAATTTCCATATGGGTACAGTAAAGAATCTATCCATTCATGTGTTCATCCTCCCACCCACAGTGAAAAGATCGAAATAGAAATAGATAGATGTCCATCTACATAAAAACATACATTTGATGGCACAGCAAATAATGAAAACTTTTAGCAATAAATCATCAAGAATAATCCTCTTAAATGGGCCCAAAAATGCAAGAGTGGAACTATCCTTCTTCAAGGATGGACACTCATGCGTCTGACGCTATGTGTACTGAATGAAAATGAAGTATCACATGTAACATGACAGCGCAGAGAGTCCATATATTCATAAATTATCATTCAAAATTCCCTGTAAATCAGGTATGGTAGTGCCCACCTTATAAAACCAAGTTATAAGTTTTATACATTTGAATTCTTTGATCTTTGCTGCAAATTTTCACACGACCCCCACAATCATCTTTGGGTATTAAGGCGGCATTATCAATGCGCAAATGTGGTGTGGGACTGAACAAAAAGAACAAAAATATGGCATATGACCATGAAAACATCTCTGTCACTGCAGTATTTAATGGCAGCCCGTAGCACCTGTTCCAGAAGAGCCCAAGTCATTTACATCATAAAAGGTTTGGCTACCAAGCCGATACTTTGTGTCCTACACAAATACTTGCAGGTTGCACACGTTATAGGCTGCCCGACCTCAGTGCCATGACAACCACTCCGAACACTACATCACCCAGAGTCACCCTCTCCGTCTCACCCTCCCCGTTTCCCATTCACGCTTAGTCACACATTGAACTGAGGACACAATGGTCAAAAACAAAAAGGGAGGCAGAAGCAGGAGGAATGGCAGATACCAAAAGCACTAAAAGTACTTTACTGTGCTGTATGTTAGTGCTGCAATCTTTTTTTTGCATAGCAGATATTTTGACTTGTCAAAGCAAAAAAGGGTTTCTGAGGGCATTAACATTCACTCCATTTAGCCCCCTTGAAGCCCCCTTTCCAACAAAGGAATTTCAGTTCCGGTTAAAGCGGAACTATGCAACTTTCAGTAATACGGGGTTTGTTTACCATGCAATACACACCCCAAAGCTGTAGGGGGAGCTCCGTAGAAAATAAGGCGACAGTCTAGCCATATTATATATTACTACTCTAAAAGCTAACCACATTCAATTTAGCCGTCGACAGCTAATGGAGAGAGGTGTGTCTTATCAGGCTACCTGGCTCGGCTCAGAGCCCTTTAGACCTGCCGTGAAGCAGTAGTTCTCGGCTCTCGTGTGTCGCGAGACTTCCAGAGGTAAACAAAGCACGCGGCGCCACAGGCAAAGTTGCAAGAGCTGTTTCGGGCTAGGGCCACCAGATGGAGATGGAAATGTCACCGTTTTCATCAGAACGGGTCAGCCAAGCTATCTGATGATTGCCAAGCAATTTTATGACCATGAAAAAGTTGCATAGTGCCGCTTTAAAGGCAGCGCTCAACTTTGAGCCAGTTCTCTCCTTTTCGACCAACAAAAACTTTGTGACCGCCATGCAGCATCCAGGATTTAAAAAACGTGGCTCAACATGGACGTCGAAGCGGAGATTAAAGCAACAGCATTACATTACATTACGGTCATTTTGCAGACGCTTTTAACCAAAGCGACTTAAAATAAGTGCGTTCAACATCGGTAGGCAAAAGAACTTCAGGTCACAAGAAATCATAAGTGCATTTCCTTCCAATACCAAACAGCTAAGAGCAAAACTAGTGCTAGAGTAAGTGCGATAAGTCAGCAGAAGGACATGAGCTCATTTTTTCCCCCTCATTTTTCTCAAGCTTTAGGTTTTGATACGGACTTTCAACTTTTTCGCGTGCAGCCCCGTGCAACACGTAAAGCGGCTTTCACAGTCACCGCTTTCAGCCGAATTCGTAAACAACATTTGCAGCTTTGCTTATAAACATAGTTGGGTATCTTAATATTACCAACTGGCTTTAATAGGTTGCTGCACGCAACAGCTTGTATAATTTCCATTTCCAGCTGTGTTCAAAGCTGATGGTGAGCATTTGAGAAATGCCAGCCTACAACTGCACAGAGAGTTTCCAAACACAGACGGTTATCAACAGCAGCATTTATAAACGCAGACTAGCAATCTTAAAACACCTGTTTGAAGGGAAAACAAGACAAACAACAATCTGTGCGGATTAAGACCGTGGTTCTACTCCGTTTTTGACCTTGTGCCAACAGAGTACGACGACTGTTATCAGAGGATTCCGGGGGGGGGGCACATCAGCAAACTGAAAGCCCAATGAACTTCTAGTTTTGCAGAATAAAAAACGAAAAACTTGGACACAATAAATGAGGTCAGCGTTTTGTTGATTTTAAGATCACAGCAGAAAAAGCAATCGCTGCCGCACTGCAGGCAGAATCCGAGGCCCCGAAATCAAGGATGATGGATATCCAGTCACATCTGCCCCTCCGCTGCTTCTACTTGGCACTCCTTTAGGCATCTTGCACAATGTGGGGAATTCCTTTATTGGACATGCACAACTGATGATCAAAATACAGTATACTTGAGGTAGCCATCATAATCATCATAATCATGACATACTTAAAAGTATATTCACGGTCTAAATGTCTACTTGTGCCAAAGTACTTTAAAGAAAATAGGTATACAACAGTGTGAGTTGTACCATACAAAAAGGCTGAGACCTAAGACGCTAAATGGTATTCAGCCATCGTATGTTCAATCATGTTTTTTTTTTCCCCACAAATATGTCAAAAAGTCATCAACCAACCAAAAAGGCCTATCTTCAGAAAATACCCAACATTGTTGATAACAAATTGAATAGTTAACTAAAATGTACCCCTTTGGAACACAACACTTTGCAGACTTTTGCTTTCCCTCATCTCTAGACTGAATGCCTTTGAGTTTAAGGCTACGGCTACACGAAAACGAAACGAGGTTTTTTTTGAAAACGGGTACGAAAATTCTTGCGACCACACGGAAACGCGCTGCTGTCCAAACGAGAACGGATGAAAACGATGAAACGATGCAATACACACGCCGCTGTGTCACGCCACGCTGTGAGACAATAGAGAAGTGTTAAAATTGGCTCACAGCGTCAACGTGTGACTGACGCAAAAACGTTTTCGCTGTAACAATGGAAACGAAACGAGGCCGTTTTCAAACTTTCCCACTCTGGAACCCGTTTTCAAAAACTATCGTTTTGGGGTAGTGGGAACGCCGGCTCCGTGTGGCCGCGACAGCGAAACGATAAGAAAAAGTATCGTTTACAGTGAAAAACGTTTCCGTGTAGCCGCAGCCTAAGCCTTTCATTAAAACAAGAAACAAGACATTACAAAGGATATGGAGATGTGGTTTTCATAGACTAAACGATCCTTTGACTCAGAGATGCAGCTGAGAGTAATTCTCATTATTGACTGATCTGCTGTAAGCATTCCATCATTTGGTGGAACTTGGTTTAGGGTGCCATAAAACAAAGATCTGAAGGATACCCAATAAGAGAATTTGCAGCTAAGAAATGCTGCTATTTTGCTTTAAAATGATTCCCATGCTCAAAAAAATATATTTTGACTGACTGATCAGTTCATTACAATTTCAGCCTCAAGCTAATGCATTAAGAATAAATGGTATTTCACTTAAAAAGAAAAACAACAGTCAGTTTCACAGAGTCTGGGTTAATCTACTGCAGAGCCTGAGAGGTCCAGCTGCCTCTCAGTTTGACTGCAAACTGTCAGCGGGGTTTCTTCAAAAACATTCTCCCAGCCATGCGGCATAAGAATGCATTGTATATTTGCCTTCAATGTATGCATTCATGTTTATATAACAATGTATATTTGCAAAGTGGGGTGTCATGAGGTCTATATGCAGAGTGCTATAGTGACACCAGCTCTGTGAGAACAGATGGGGAAGCAGCAGGGGGTCTGGAATGAAAATTGTTCAAATCACTTAGTATCACACACAGCTCACAGTTCGTAAGCTTTCCCTGACACACAAGAGGGGCACAATTGAATCTCTATATAATAGTGGAAAATGAAAAACTTAAGCCATGTTACTGGTTCTTTGAAGCAACATGCCGTGGTGTCTTTTAAGTCACAAGGCCAGAAGAAATTTGCCAAAAGCCATACTGCAGCTAAATCTAAATTGCTTTTGCGCAAGTAGAGAAAAGTCTCCCTTGCTTTCGTTCAGAGGAAATATCGCAAAAGCCAAAGCGTTAGCTTTTCATTTTCTGAGGGCTTAAAAAGATGATCTCCAGAAAAACTGAGGGAGAGGAAATCAACACAAGCAGTGTCAGCCGACAAGGCAGAACTTCCCAAAGCCATTTCCTCACATTTCTGGAAAAGGTGGGTTGAGTGTGTTGCCGGCATCAAATTCTAGATTTCTCACTGCAGATTCTGAAAATAATTCCCTTTGTACCAGTGTCTGTTAAACACACATTCAAATGAGGTACCAAATGACAGATTTGAACTCTAAATATTGGGGTTTGTACACATCACTAACATCTCTTTTTTTAGCCTGTAGTAGCAGAGTTCTGGGACTTTACGGTGGTTGTGGTCAGTTCTTGACCGAAACTAATACAAAAGGACAATTTACTGCAAAGGTGAGAGTACAGAGGTCGTTGACTGTGATGGACGTCGGCTACAGCAGAACAAGAAAACTGAACTTTCGGTCATGAAACTCGAACCAGACTTTGGCACGGGACACCTTTCAGTCCAGGCATGGCTGGAGTGGGATGAATGATTGACAAAATCTCCCCGAGGAATCACTGTAAACACAGAAACTGAGGAGTGTGAGAAGCAGGCACCACATTTATGTGCCCTGGATTGTATATTTGAAGCACATCCGATTACTAATGTTAATCAGTCTACTACACCTGTATTAATGATGCTTCATTAAAGTCAACTTTGACTGAAGTATAGTTGATTTACTTGAGGCTCATTGTCTTTACATGTCTTATTATGTTGCATACTTTCAACACCGCTGGAGTTCTTTTCAGTCCCGGGGAATGGCAAACTGTTTGAGTGTGGGATTAAAATCAGAGTGTAAGAGGAGAGTGAAAGGTTTGAAAACAAAGCAGTGCTATTCACACTGCGACTGAAGGTTTTTTTCAGAGTTCAGTCTGGATAGTTTCACATTTCCTGGTCTGTGAAACAAAGCATTCCGAGGACACTGCAAGTTGAA
Source organism: Odontesthes bonariensis (assembly GCF_027942865.1). Taxonomy (NCBI): domain Eukaryota; kingdom Metazoa; phylum Chordata; class Actinopteri; order Atheriniformes; family Atherinopsidae; genus Odontesthes; species Odontesthes bonariensis. The sequence continues at coordinate 6,531,543 of NC_134509.1, forward strand.
AATATCCTTCCACCCGCGTGTTTGGGAACAGGAAGAGCACAAACGCTGTCCTTCAGACGATTAGCGAGAGCACATGCAATCATACCGACACTGATCTCTGAACCTGAGCATCCTCTGCTCTCGTCACTGCCCAAAACTCAGGACGAGCCCGATTCAAAACAACCAGCCAAAAAAACTGCAAAAACAAATTCCTCGATAGAACTTCAGTCGCAGGCGGGCCAATCAGAAAGGCAATCTCTGCTTAGCTTGAAGGATGGGCAGAGTGAATCGTTGCAAAGTGCTTTTTCATCAGCTATTGATTTTCACTTTCTTTACAGACTCCCCAGCAGAAACTGCATTACTGAAGATGGATATTCTGCTACCCTGGATAGAAATAAATCTCACGTGCAGCGTGAGAGTGTGTACTGTACATGTGTGGGTGGTATGGGGGGAATTTGTGGATTTTGGAAAGTACTGCTGAAAGCGCACATGGCCAAGTTCCTCCGATTGACAGTTCAGGGGCCAGATGCATAAAACTGTATGGAGTTTAATGACTAAATCTGTGCATATGCACCAAGGCAGAAATGTGCACACGCATAACTTTTGCCAGATTTATGAAGCTGTTGTCTTTTATAAATCCCAGTCATCGTGATATTGTATATGCAAGCAGGGTTCCTGATTTCAACTCCTATTATAAACCATTGAATGTGGAAATTCCTCTGCTTTAGTCATTTGCACAAAAAAAAAAGTGAATAAAAATAAAAAAATTAAATAAATAAATCACAGATTTTCTGTACCACAACTAAAGAGGCACGACAATGAAAGCAACAGCAAATAAGAAGTGCAACTTCACTAAATGTGAAAATGAGACCGTCGGTTTTATTTGGCAGCCTTAGTTCTGGAATAACAAGCAGAACAAAAATATAGCCCAACTATTGGGCCAAACAGCCATCCATCCATCCATTTTAGAGCCCTATGAAGCCTGTACCGAGCCAACAAGCGTCCTGTGTCAGAAAAACAGAACATTAGCAAAGTCTTCCAGCAATACCAGAGCAGTCATCTTTACACAAGACTACATAATGAAAACTAACAATAAGAAAAAATCTTCGAAAAAATAAAAACGCCATTATACTATTCATATGATAGTTTTGTTTTATGTTAAATTCTGTCTTTCTTTCTCCATTTCTAACTCTCCATATGTGATTTAATTGCTGTTAAAGATGTGTGCATGCCCAGTTTGAAGAATGCGTGAGGTGCCCACATTCTCACCACACATTGTTTCTTTATAAACACGGGTTTGTGTGCAGGAAAAGGCGTACTTATGGGTATTTGTGTGGATGCATTGTTTATTCATCTGGCCCCTGGCTGAGGGTATAAAAAACACTGCATTTTCCACTACTGTGCGTGATTGTGCGTGTCTGCGGCAGAAAACACGGAAGGTAAAAGTGATATAAGTGTGTGGCTCCTGTGACTAAAGAAGACTTTGGAGCAGGTTGGGGATTGTCAAAATCAACAAACTGCTACCAGAGTTACTCAAAGTCATTTATCACAACAGCACTTCACAGAGATCACAGCTAGAACTTGGCCCAACATCTAACTAACTCAGAGGCTTCAGTAATGTGAGCACTTCAAAACACAAGAAAAGTTCATCTACTAGTTATTTCTACGTGTTGACTTTTTGGGAGACGAGAGCTAAGCGTACACAAACGATCACAAAGGAGCAAATGTGCTTGAGAGCATCAAAGGCATCTTTGCAAGGATATATCAAAAAGAAATCAAACGGGTCCTGGTGTTTAGTGGTTAGCAAGTTCAATGCGCCGACACTGACTTAACAGTGTTGGGAGAGGAGATGATGAGAATGAAAAAGAAGCTCAAAGGAAAAAAAATATATCTTCATAAAAGGAATTGAGTGGGATCAATAGTGCTCTGTCAGGTGGCACATGCATGCGGGCGGACACACACACACACACACACACACACAAAATAGATTCCCTGTTCAGATGGAAGCAGGCTAGCCTCAGCCTTGGGCTGGCTCTTCCCACAGCATCCTACCACAGGAACACTTATACGCAAAACACACCCACTGCCCTCCGTCTGATCTCTGTTTGGGCTGTTCAAAAAAAGCAACAAAGATGTTTCCAGGTTTAACTGCTAGTGTGTCAAATGTTTCGTAACCTCTTTCACACAAAGAAAGAAACAGGTTCTATTTCAGGCCTTAAGTGTCCGGGCATTAATCCTCCGATCGCAAATTCTATTTCACTAATGTTTATCAGTGCTTTTTTTTTTGTGTTATTTTATTTGTCCATAAATTCTGCAGATAAGAGGCACTTTTTTTTTAATATGTGAATGTACTGTCATGCGAAAAAGGATGTAAACATCTTTCAATTCTAAGGCTTTACAAATCAGGACATAAAATAAATAAATAAATAAAAATAAAAATCTGGTCCTCACAGTCATGAAATGAGATAACCCCAACTTTAGATGAATGACAACAATCTAAAGTAGTATAATTCATCTAATCAAAAGTAAACCAAAATGCAGAGGCATTTGAAAGATTAAGTAAACCTTAGAATGACCAGTTTGCTGGTCTGGATCATTCAGGTGTGTCAGTCTGGGAAGGGTTTTCAAACAATTCCATCATTTTAAAGTGATGAAGATAATTCACAGGTGGGTGGAAAACATTCAGAAGAGTTGCTGATCGTCCGTCCCAGAAAGTTCATGCCAAGGTCAGACGGAGTAATGCTCAGAAATATTGCCAAAAATAGAAGAGCATTAAAATATTTGGCAAAAAAAAACAGACACACAGCTTATCAGCACAAATACCTCATACCAAGGGTGATGATTTGGGCTTGTTCTGCAGCCACTGGAGCTGGACACCTTGTTGTCATTGAGTCCACCATGAACAACCTCTGTGTACCAAAGTATTCTAGAGTCAAATGTGAGGCCATCAGTCCCACAGCTAAAGCTCAGCTGAAATTGGGAAATGTAACAGGACAATGATCCAAAGCACAGCAGCAAAAATGGTGTGGTAATAGGGCTGGGCGTTGAAATGATCGTGATTAGATTTACATCGATCTCGCTGATCAGCATGCAACATTTACAGTCGATCCATCTACGGAGCCAGCTGTGTCCCTCAGCACACTCCAGTCCACAAGGTGGCAGTAGCGCGCATCTAAGCTGGTTGCTCAGGAAAATAAACCGAATAAAAACCAGCGGATTGAGGAAGGAAACTGAGCAGAAACATAAGAGAGAACGAGTGTAGCCAAAGAGAGCCACGAAAGCGAAAATGAGAATGAACTTGCGTCATCTTCCCAGACTGTCGAAGCAGTTGACAAAAAAAAAAAAAAGTGTCCCACTAGATCAGCTATGTGGAATTGGTTTGGATTCAGTAAAAATTTAAAAAAAAACAAACAAAAAAAAAACAGATGTGCAAATGCTGAAACTGGAAACGCAACTATGTTGCTTAATTATCTGAAAAGTTATCACCCCAGGGACTACACAGAAAGCGTGAAAATGTGAGCCAATGCGACCTGGTGAACCAGTCCTTGCAGTGCAAGCTTCAAACAGACGAGCAACATCTAATTCTTTGTGGCTGCCGCCCCATATGAAAAGTGTTCAAAATGAAACTAAGAGACTACAAATGTAGTTTCATATTTCATAGGAAAATACAGGTTTTAAATGATGTGATCCAGCCTTTATTGGGAATTTGTGATTGCAGTTACAGATTTTGGTTTTACATTCGGAGTTGTTATTCAATTAGAAGCGGGAAAAAAACAGTGTTTGCACAGTTGAGTGTTTATGTGACAAACTGTTCTAGAATTGAACTATATATTATGCTTTATGTTGAGGCCATTATTCGTATACTTTTGAAATAGACAGCATTAACAAACTATATCGTGATCAGGAATAAGCTCGATCGATACAGAAAATGATATTGGGATTTTTTTTTGCCAGAAATCCCCATGTTGCAATGAGCCAGTCAAAGTTCAGCACTGAACCTAAATGAAATGCTGCACCAGGAACTCAAGAGAACTGTGCATATTGCAGAATTGCAGAAACTTTGTGAAAAAGGTCGGGCCAAAATTCTCTCACGACGTGAAACTGATACCTCCATACAGAAACTGATTGTTTCCAGTTATTGCTGCTACAACAGGCAACTGAATCACAGGGTGTACCCCCCCCCCCCCACGGTTTCTTTAAACAGGCTCGGTTTTTGTTAATAAAACAATGACACAGTGTAACATGCCGTGTGTTGATCAACTGAGGTTGTATTCACCCAATTTTAAGAATGTGTGCTTTCTTTTTCATGTATGTATCTGTGCAGCAAACAGCCATCAATGCCTCCGTACTGAGTAATAAGATTGAACATTACTCTATGTGCTCTCCGGTAGGACCTCAATAACGATCAGTACCAATTATACAGCTAGTTTTATAGACTGGATAATCAAGACTGTTCCAAAGCAGCAGGGATATGAACCTGTACTTCCTGTCAGAACATAAAAAAAAAAACAATGAGTGAAAACAGCATGCAGAGGTTTGTGAGTTAGTCTCTTAACCTTCAGTCGAAGTGACGGGTTTTGTATCCTGGCCGCCACAAGCACAATTAATCAAACATTATTCTAGTTCCAATGATCATTAGTTACCTTGGTGGGATGAAATCCTGCATTTGCGCCACATGGCGCACACACACACACACACACACACACACACACAAACAAACAAACAAGTAGAAAAATGAAAAAATGAAGCCAAAATGACTCATTATGCATTCCCATACGCACATTGCATTGAAAATAATTAGCTAGGACTGCTTCTGGGCAAAACTGGAAGCACATAGACAAACAGCACACACGGTTTTATTAACCATATTTGCCTTACAGTGTCCACTGACATATTCACAGTGTAGTTTGTGGAGCCATTACAGTGCATTGTCTGCCCATCACGCAGATGGCTGAAATCAATCTAAATACTTGACATTTCACGCTACATTCTCGTTGATGCTGCCTTTTGAGGGCTTCCTATTTTGGCAAGGCCTCTTATAACCAGCCATGCCAAAATCACTCTCTGCCACACACGTTTGAAATATTTGATCTGGGAAGACATGGGGTATGAATCAGTTTCACAGCCTTCAAGCTCAGCAGCAGATAAGTGACAGCGTGGTAAAAACCTTGTCATCCACTCATCAAATCAGCAGAGAGGCTTCAGAGATTACCATGGTCAAGTACATATGGATGATAAATCTGAAGAGCTGTGCAGCTGGAATTAGTCATCTTCAGTGTGAATACACATGCAGGATTATTCATTTATTTCTAATAGGAGGAAATCAGATTGTTCCATTGGGCTAATTGGATGAATTTGTATGTTGCGTTTAAACATTTCTGTACATGTATCAACATACTCTCCCCGAATCCCAAAAATGAAACTCATCTACTGTATGAATATCTAAACAGCTGAATAATCAGGTCCCTAGTTAAGCGTTACCACGTCCAATCAGGTAAACCTGCAGTCATGACTTCTACAGAAAAGTGACCATTAAGCTGACCCACTCAGACATTCAGATGAACCCATTCAGACCAGATGAAACGCACGCACCTCTGTCCCTCTCCAACCTAGTGCTTTTACCCTTTAAGATACTTAAACAATGATTTATTTTTTGATGATAAGGGCAAAGTGAATAATTCACTATAAAAGCTGAAGGTTTAAGCTCTCCTTTAATGTTTATAGATCCTTCTGAAGCTGAGAAATAAGAGGTTTCAGTGGCCAATTTTAACATAATTTCAGAAAATATCCAGGTTTTAGGAGGCTATTACCAAACAATATGTCTGCATTTTAATGCTTTCTGAAAATGGAGCCTTAGTTTCAAATTGTTTAACAGAATTGAAGTCTCTGTAGAGCCCACATTGTGTGTTAATATGCAAAACTCTGATCTGGTGGCAGGAAATCACCAGGAAGAACATAACTATATGCAAGACTGGATTAAACACTGGGCTTATCCATGAGATGAGTATGTACATTAGGCCAATCAATTGCTAGACTCTTGGACATGCCTAAAATGACCAGGAACAGCTTAGGAATCATTTCTCAACATATTTCAGGACCAATTTGTTCACAGAATTTATGAGCTTCGAGTTAAAAAGGCAATCAGCCAATGCAATCAGTACCGGCAGCTGTCCTAGACTGAGCTAGCCATGACACGCATTTTGTACAGTAGGTTTAGACAAGCAAATAGCCTCATGAAGATTTCTACTTATTGAGCCTAACATTACGACCGACAAGCTGCCTACACCTAAACTCTGAGACTGGCACATAATCAAGCCATTTCATTATAGAGTCAACAAGTATTTACAAATAATGAAAATGTATATTCAATCAGGGCAAAACTATTCCATTCTCATGACTGGAACCCGCTGGTTTGCTCCTCGGATGCATGTGCATCCAGTATTCGTTGCAGACACATTGTGTGTGTGGCTCCAGTAAAATATCCTTCCAAATATCATTGAAGGTTTAAATCGTCACAGTCTGGCTCGGATGAAAGTCTTTGAAGTCATGTGGATTCTGTTTGCACAGCACCAAACACACCTACACAAAAAGCGCTGGCTAATTGTTGGTTTGCTGTTAAATCTTTTGTTTACATTTCAGCTCAGTCATGACCTTGCTCAGAACAGGAGACGATGGTTTATCAACTGTCGCCCTTACACTGCATGACAGTTAAGCACTGTTCTTTCAGTGTTTTGGTATTCACAAATTCCTCTTATCTACAGCTTTATCTAAAAAAAAAATAAAAAAAACTGTGCAAAGACAGTTGAGGGACGCATTGGTGTTCATCATAAGAGGGCAAAACGTGGGCTTTAACCCCTGTGTGGAACGCAGTGTGCTGCTTTGTTCTCTGCAGATGAGTGAAGATTACAAGTTAGAAGAAAAATAAGGTAAAGTTTTCCTGTGACACCAACAGAACACCATTACAGTCATCTGAGTCCTTTTACAGTATATTAAAAAGGTAGCCTTTACAGTGCCAGAGCCGTGTAAGCTGTTCACTGTTAGGTTTTTATGTAAAAGCTCATTTAAGATATCCCAGCCCTTATAAGCTGCCTCATCCACCTTACAGCCAAGAAAGCTTTCGGAATCAAAAAAAAAAAAAAAAAAACGTAAGGGGAGAGTGAAGGAAACGAACCGGGAAAAAAAATAAAAAATTGAGACGTAACATATATGGAAAAATGCTGCAGACAACCGGAGCGGTGAGAATAAGTGAGAGAGCAAGAACGTTAGGAGGTGATGTGAAGAGGGGAATCAGAGGTTGATGCAACTGTTCTGACGAGTCTCAACAAGGCCCAGAGGCTGTGACACAATGGGAAATTTCTACGTGCATGCATCAAGTTCACGCTGACACACCTCCCCATGTGCCCGTCTCCATTTCATCAGCATCTTATGCACAAACATCCACACAGAGTTGCAGTTTGACAGCAATGTTGCATCTACGGTTTAAGCCCGAAAAAAAAAAGGATTTTCACATTCTGGGATTTCAGAGTCATGCTATCATTGTTGAATATGTGCCGATACATTATCTGTCCAATATACTAAATATTGTACTGCATGACTTGCAAAATATCAACATGTGCTCTCTATCTGCATGTGTACTGGAGCTGCTACACCTTATAATTGAGCAATTATTCAAGAAATTAATCAAAGATAACTTTGTCAAATTAGCAGATGTATAGTTCGTAATTGTCAGGGATGTTCGATGGACTTTAAAAAAATAAATAATCCTAAATAACTGAACAGTAAGCAGTAGAGATCAGGAAGAAAAACGATTTTGACTGGCATCACAATAAAGGTGCTTTATTTTCCCCTCTGTCCTTTCTTTTTATCCGATGTGCCTTCTCCTCTCACCGACGAACGCTGTCAGTGCGGAATTTTACAGAGACAGGTTATTCATCTGTGGTGTACTCACTCGCCACGCTATACATTAGGAAGACTCGGCTGTGTTAATGAAAGGCATGTTTTGACAGGTGAAGTTCCCACAGTGCAGTGATATACAATTAAAAGCTGTGAACTAAATCTGAAATTAGAAACCGTTTAACTCCAAATGTCTCATTAGGTGGTGTACAAGTTAGCGCACAACAGAGATGACAACAGAGATGAAGCACAACTTGTAAAGCACAGAGATAATTGATCAATAATTTGGCCTTCATTTTGAATTTGTGTTGGATTTTCTATTAATGACTTTTGTGACTCTCCACTGTTACTCCTGCCTGTGAGTTTTCTCTTTGCACTTACAAAAAGAGTCTGTAAGACATGTATTGGCTTGCTCTAGTGATTTTTCTGACTGTGTGTGCAGGATTAGTGTGTGGATATGTGTGTGTGTGTGTGTGTCAAACAGGTTTGGAAAGGAATGCAGGACTGGTGTAATCCGGTCTCGGTTCATTTTCGCTATTGTCATTGAGTCAAAAGCCTGTAAGCCAGTGTGCCGCTGGGCCTCATAGCTCAGTCACAATTACACACATATTCACACAGAACACACAGCAGTTTAAGTTGAGGACTACACTGGACAACGTAACAGCCCATAGCTACAGCAAACCCAATTCTTAACAAATGGCACTTAAATATCCTGAATGGAAATAACTTTGAGTACCAGCTGAACAGCTGACTTTGCAGGTCTCTTCAATAAGGAGTGACATGTCACCGTGAAAATGTTTAGTCATGCATTGTAATGTTTAACTTTCTCCCTTTCTAATTATCCTGAAACAAGAGTCAAGACAATCATTAAAGAAACTGGAGACAAAATACTGACCCCTCAACCCACAGCTGTGACCACTCTGAGGCTGGAGATGTGAGCATCACGCAGGAGCAACGCAAGAAGAACGAGGCAGAATTAGGCTTTTATGCAGCCGACTTTAGTTGGACAATCAAACTCTCACTAGCAGTAACAGAATAAACATGTTTACAAGAGATTGTCCTCCCAAATGCAACCTCATAACTCAGATGCTCATGCATGAAGACACAACCTGTATAATACGTTTGAACAATACAGCATTTCCTCAAATAAACGCCTTCTACACCTTCGGCTAACGGGCCTCAAAGAGGCAGGCCTCCATTTCAAATTTTCATAGTTAGGTGGTGGTGAACTACACGTACCTGTTACTTCACATGGGGAACAAAACAGACTTGAAATGCCACACTGGGGCTGTCTGCAAGAAGGGACGGAGCAGATGGTCCTTTTTAAGGGGCTTAGGTCCTTCAGTGTTTGCACCACGACGTTGCGCTGAGTGAAATCTGTTCTGCGACATGTGTTGGGGCAGCAGCATCAGAGTAAATGACTCAGAGAAACTGAACAAACTGACATTTTCTCAGGGCTGTCAGAAGGAGTCGGTTGCCATATCTGGCACAGGCATGAAATAACAAGAATATCCAATTTAATTTTGAAGATTCTGCCTGGCTGACATGAGATTTTCTTATGAATCTGATATAGTACTCGTTCTACTCTCTCTGTACTTTCTAAACTACTGCTTTGGGAATAATATTCATCCCTGTGACTGCATGTCTTATCGTTGCCAAGCTGAGGAAGTTCAGCTGCATGTGCTTTTAACACACGGATGATATCTAAAGTCTGTGGATTCTGAACGAGTCTCGTTGGGACTCGACAGGAACTGTCATCACTTTGTGCGAGTTAAACTAGACTTTTTTTTGAAAAAGTGAACAGTGATCAAACTAGGGTGAGTTCTTGCTCTCTCTGTGGCAAATATGCCAAGATAATAATCAAATTGAGAAGAAGATGTATTCAATTCAATACAGCAAGAAAAGCAAATGTTTATACAACGGACAACATGCATTTGTACCAGTTCAGGACAAAGCCACCTAAACCCAGCGACAAAAATCAGCCTGTTCATTTCAGCGGGGAAGGTAGATTTCTCTCTGGCATGCTGTGACTTTCTTTGAGATAACTCGTGAACTGGCAGTGATAAGACACGTTTTACTACATACCGACGACATCCCACATAAGCAGCAGTTTGAAAAGGGTATGCAGCGTTAGACGCCTTGCTGGCATCACCAAATTGTGGGTATCGATTTCTCCCCTCACTGAGCTCACCAAAAACATGGGCCTTCAATCTTCCACAATACCTCCTACGTCTAATTTGCACCCATTATCTGCCAACTTTGGAAAATAGAAAGATAGATCTTGAGGGAGTAATTATTACAGCGTGAATCAATGAGACTCCTGTTATTTCTGCGATGTGCTTGATGGCCAAACCCATCTTAAAAAAAAACAAAACTCCTCTCATTGTGTTTGCTCAAACCTTTCTCTGATTCACTGAGATGCAGAGAACGGCTTATTGGAGCCTTAAATCTGTGGTGAGAATTCTTAAAAAGACCAGACCAATACTTTCACAACAATAATATTGCTTAGCTGTTTCATGACTGACTGTTTGCTTGATGAGGACATTGTTGATGTAAGGAAAGATGGGTATGTGTGCTGGGTAAAGCAACATGGAATAAAAGAAAAGATTGTAAATGTTTTTCCATTCTTTCTCCGCTTCCCCTCACCAACTGTCAGCGTGGCTTTCAAAAGTCAACAGTTAGCTGCGAATAAAATCCACAGACCGATCTAAAGAGCACAAACAAGACACAAGGCACAGACAAGAGACAGAAAGAAGAGATTAAAATGATGGTTCACATTTAAACGGTGGGGCACGGCTGATATCCAAGGCATGTTTGGGCCCACAGAATGACATCACACAGAAACATGCTGTGGGTCAGGTGAGCACCAAGCAGGGAAGCATTTCAGGTGTCATTTAGTCACGTTCACGTCTTGAGGAGTGCAACAGTGCGAGGTCGTCATTAGGTTTTTCCATTTCAAACTCACCGCACTTTCTTTATTGGGGACAGCCCAGCCCAGCACTGCAGGCAGGCCAGTCCAGACCCCATACCCTCGTCTTCCAAAGCCAAGCCTTTGTAATGAGTGCGGAATGTGGTTTCCGCATTCACTTGTTGAAAAATACATGGACAACGCTGGAAAGATGTCGTGAAGGCAGCTTATGTTGCATTAATGCATCAATGCTGCCCCCACAGACGCTTAAATAACCTTTGCTGTAGGCACCGATACAACCAAATATCACAGAGCCTGGATTTTTGACCCGTTCCTGACAACAGTCTGCATAGTTTTCTAGTCTTTGGTCTGGAGCAAACAGTGTCCATTTCTTCCAAAAAAGCATCTGGAAAACTGATACACATTTCTGCTTTGCGATGGTCGATGCCAGAGTGTATCAAATCATGATTACACTCACCAGTTTCATTTTTGTCTTTTTTAAAATTTTTTTCATTACTTGATTATCAGCCCTGAATTGCCTCTGACCCAACTGTTTTTGTTTTGTTTGCAGGCCTGAAATGCTTGACGTATCCATCTACTGTATTTTACTAAAGCTTTTGAATCCATGCTTGGTTGAGTGAAAGGAAACGGAGCCTGTTTTTTTTTCTTGCGCAGTGGTATCAGTCTGTGCTGCTCTCAGCCCTCACAGAGTTAAGGAGAGAGAGTATTTAGTCAACAAACATGGACTTGTGTTCAGTCCTCTAAAAACCGAACAGCACACAGAACGTGAGATGGAACTATGCTTCGGACAAATGCTGATAAGTTGAAAGTTAGCTCAAGCTGGGAGGGGCCAAGAACAGTACATTTCATCACTGAGAGGACAAAGTGCCAAAAACATAAAGAACGTATACGTACAGGCGAAAAGCACAGACAACAGCTGCACTGGACAACATTTGTTTATTTAATTGTTTCATGCCATCATCAGCGGATCTTTGTCAATTGTGACTTCTGTCTCTTCCAATGCAGAGAAATGCCAAAAAGCCAACAAGAGTACCAATGCAACCAAGAGCAGCGCATACCTCTGACTGCTCAGAATATTTGTCTTACAACTGCCCTAAAGTCGCACGAAAAGCAACAACAAGTAGGCGTGTGTTTGCAAAGTGCTAACACAGAGAGGATGCAGAAGCATGTTCAAAGAAACAGAAGAAGGAAAAACCACTTGGGATGTATTGTGGACTTACATACAGACTGATGAAGACCGATTTTCACACCCACATAAGTTTAGCTTGTTTTTGTTTGAGTTCCGTGCTCCATTTCTACTTTGTGAGAGGATGTCTTGGGATGTCCGTGCCTTGACCCAGGGGAGCTTTAGGGGGTTCATCTGTTTATGAGCTATAACTTCCTCCTCTTTTGTTTATTTTGTTCTTTGTTTTTGTATCCAGACGAGCCATCTTTGTGCGTACTCTGCAATCTGAGTCCAATTTTCTGTTTGGCCATAATAATAACCTGAAGCATAGAGAGTTTGTGCACTCTGCGCACACATACAAATAAAGCACTGACAAACATCATATTAGGACACAAAGTGCAGGGAGGAACTCCAACATTATAACAGTATGCAGAGGACATCATTAATCAGGCGGTCCTCCACAGCATGTACTTAAAATGGTAAAAACTCCACCCATGTAAACAGCACATTGTCATATTTCAAATAAGCCAACAGTCTCAAAGGAGCTGGTGTCCCCTTACAATGCCATAGCGGGGTAAAAAGATGAGTAGATCTAATATCTCTTCCACTGAGGATGGATACACTGAGATATAAGCTGGAGGCGATGGAGCAGTGAGGAATTTTCCTCCTGCTGAAAAAACATCCATCATCAAGTTTGCTAAGCAAAGAAGTGGTGGATTTCATCACTCCCAGCTACTCTTTTGTCTCGCCCCCTTTATCTTTCTCTTTTTTAATCTCTCTGCCTTGTCAGAATCTGACTCTCTTCTGCTCTCTTCAACACAATTTGGAAAAGATAAGACTGCTGCTGATTGGCGGTGCTGACGACCACACAGTTACTCCTGGCCTTTTATCTGCCTTTAACAGCTATTCCACCCACTCTACCTCTTCTCTGTCTTTTTGTCAAAAAATTGGAAAGATTTCTGCAGATTCAGAATAAAAACTAATCTGCTCTGCACGTTACGATCCCACTGATGGGCCCTGTGCGAGATTTCCTCATGCAGCAGAGACACAAAACCTTTCAACTCCAGACTAACAAACGGTCCACCGAAGGAGAAATTTTCTAGAAAATTGTCCAGATAAAAAAAAAAAAAAAAGTGTCAAATTTTTCACAGCGTGTCAGTCATGGAAGTTTTGTTGAGTGTGACTCAATCTCAGGCTGGTTATGGTACATCAAGGGTGTGGGTAGGAAGGGGTGACTGCAGTTTTAAGTAAAAATTCACAACTTGTTGGGGGCAGTTGATACATTTCCAAGTAAGCTGCACAGAGATCCGTTATGTGCAGCTTATCTCTTTAAAACCAGAGAGCCATGCTTGCTAGCAAACCCTGAACAGGGTAACCTCTACCCGGGAGCCAAATTAAGCCAGATGTGAGTAACACTCCCTGGATTGGATCTTGACAGAAATAAGTGCCATGTCAGGAGCTCCTGCTGGGGTCTCTGTTTGCAAGCCCAGTGTGCACAGCTGCATGCTAAGCAGCGCTTGTTTACAAGTGAGATACTGGCTGATTGAAACCAAACTCTGACACGGATGTAGCATGGATGTGGCGAAAGGTGATGAGAACAACGTAGGTAGGCGAGTTTCATGCGTCGCAAAGCAAACGTGAGGTTAATGCGATTCCCGCAACTCGACATGTTGATGTGTGTGTGTGGGGAGGGTAAAGCGTTGTAGGTAAGCTGCAGCTGTGCCCCCTAAAAGGTCAAAAGATAGAAACATGATCTCAATCGCCTGCATCATAAAACAGTTGTAAATACTTTGCCGAACTGAGGGCTTCTGGGCTTAAAAACTCTCGAACGTCAACAACTCAAAAGCCAAAAAAAAAAAAAAAAAGGACAGGGGGTTGCCTGAAAGAAAACCCCAGACACATATAGCGAATTGAGGAGCCACGAATATCAGAGAATAACAAAAGCGACTTCGGATTTTACAGATTGCATTTTAAATGGCTCTAATAAATACTAAAGTCGTTATTTAGCAGAGCTCAACAGAGGTCAGACAAGTCAACAGCTGCTGGGTCTGTCCAAGTCTGGCTTGGCCCACGCTCAGAAGGTGTCAACCGACCACGTACGCCAAAACTTTCCTTTAAAAAAAAAAAAAAAGTTTCCCAAAACGTGCACAAATGCACCTACCTGTTCAAAGTGTGCCACTCGGCGTTACGTCCAGTGAACCCAGGAAGTACAAATTAAACCAAGTTTAAAAAATAAAATAAAAAGTGGCGACAGAAAAAGCGAAGAAAAACAGAGCTACCTTCCCTCCAGCTCAATGAATTATGTGGCAAGAAGCGTAAAATACGACACGAGCTTCGCGCACCTGAGAAGTCCCCGCGCTAATGCTCGCGCCGGAGTGACAATACCGTCACATGAACTCTACAGGGCGGCACGTTGTCAAACTTATAAACTTCCTTCAAGTCCTACAAAGTTAGCTTCAAAAGGAGAGAAGCAGCACCGGTATAAAAAAAGAAGGTGAAACTGTCCCTCCTCTCGCCGCCTCCCCTCGCGTCTAAAAGCCGTCAGTGATGAAGAACAGGCTCGGTGTGTGCGGCGGTTACCTGACTCCAGTCATTACGGTGAGGCCAGCCCTACACACAACGGCGGCAGCCTCATGTTTCCTGTTATTGTCGCCCTAAATGGCCGCATAGCAGACAGAACCGCTTTCCTCAAAAGCGACAGGTTAAGATGTGTCTGCTAACACCAAACAAACAGCACGCCCGTGATGTTTTAGAGAGAAACGCGAGTTATTTTGATACTCAAATGCTGAGAAGCTGACATTGTATTAGGCGTTTATAAATGGAGCCATAGGTTACTTATGTGCTCAAGTCCCTTATGACATTCTATAATGATAATTAAACCCTAAATTGAATTTTGATGTCTCTCATCAAAGCCACACCAGAGGTGATTTGGATGAAATGAGGCATGTGTGTACTCTCATTGCTGAGTCTAACCAAGCTGTGGATACTGTGTGAATATATCTAAATATCTCTTTCAAAAATCCCTTTCAGCTCAAATTGGTAAAAGGGAATATGGCCATAAGCGACAGCCTTCCATTTGGTGTTGGATTCTTTGTATTTTCTTGTAATATTACCCCTCAGCAATCACATCCAACTGAAGCTTATCTTGCTTTTTTCATGGAAGGGAAGATGGAATAATTGAATTACATCAAAGCTAACAATTTTTTTAAAAAAGAAGTCACTGCCAAAAAGGCAAGTGAAAGATTATTTGGTGCTTGCTGTGGCATAACTTTGCAATAATTTTGGAGGCTAAAGTTTGTGAATCCATTGTACTCCATTTAATATTCATGCTATTCACGCTAATGAGGCAAGACTAAATAACACAAACACATCTAGCTGGGTATGTTGAAGAAAATGAATGTTGAGTTGAACTGTTTTCGTATGTATTTATTTGTGGCGGGAGCTAGGGAACGGACTGGGCTACAAATAGATGAGTTTAGGTCCTGCCGACGTACCGCTGAGCCACGCTGTTTCAGTATGTGTCAGGCAAGGCGGCTACCTTCATGAATCTTGATGACAGGATTTTTTTTCGTGGCATATGAGTGTTTTAATTTGCATTTGTGGAAGCTCCACTGACTACGGTTTGTAAGTGCTCAAGGGCCCTTGTGATGACATTTCTAAATGTCTTAATATTTCATGCTAAGAATGATGATTTTTATGGTCTTGGATGTTGACCTCACACACAGAGTGAATAACCCCTCTACACTCATAGATTCTCTTTTAATACCCCATTATGTTACTGTCCTCTTGCCATTTTCTATTATTATTTCGTTGTTTAAATCTTGTTGTTCGCATCAAATTCAACATGAACTTGAGCAGTCAACAAAACGAACAACGCGAACAACAAAAAATTACTTTTTGGCATGTTAAGGGACATTTTAGGCTCTTTTTTTTGGACTGTTGGAATCCATTGTAACTGTTGTGAATCCAAGTTGATCACAGCTACAAGTTTAGAACCTTTCAGAGCAATCTTTCAAGTGGCCAAATATGTTCCTAACACATTTTTTTAATGAAGAATCTGCATCTTCTTAAGAGATTTCTATCCTGTGTTTAAAGGGGGATTCTGTGGTTCTGGTCTTTAAAAATGATCATCACAAGGGGGCAGAGTTTGACACACCTAGATTGGAAGGGCGTCGAATCATTCCTAGACGTACATACTAAACTAGACTCAAATAGGTTTTGGTATTCTGCACATGCTCTGCAGTTTCCATCCAGTATGCCAAATGAACAGCCAGTAACAACAAATTACCACAAAGGGGGAGAGAGGGCATCTTTTGTAAAAGTAAAAGTGTAATTTGATACAGCTGGGTAAAGCTGCTCTCATTCACATAAGCATCAGAAGATGTGGCAGAAAATCAGCTCTTTAAGACTCACTAAAAGGACTTCCAAACGGTCGCTCTGATTTAAAAATAAATAAATAATAATAATGTAATCCGGCAGCACCATCAGATAAAGTCCCCATTCGCGGTCCATTGTACAATGGTGTCCCTCAAAGAAAGTTAGAAGTCTTGAGCCTTTTTTTCTACACAGTCCACAGCAGGCATATTGGAGTCAATCACCCGATTCCCTTCCCTTGCATGTCTACTGGGACAAGGAATATGGTCCGATTGAATGGACAGGTCAAACTGTAACCTTAGCTCAACCAAGGTCTGCATGTAAATGTACTTTTGTGCAGGGCTAAACCACAACCCTTCACACGCCCTCTTCTCATCATTTGAGTGGCTTCCATCGGGTCGCTGGCTTCGCTGGCTTCGCTGCCCTGCCTGCAGGACCCAGAGGAGAAAATCTACCTCTGTGCCCAGGGCTGTCCAGCTCCTAAACTCTTAACCCCCCCTCCTTACTCTCATACGTACACATACACACATGCCCACTAACACTCATACACCATCCCACACAACTTTCATTTGCACATACAGACTTGCCTACCTCAATGCCCATTTGCACCTTTTTATTTCTTTATTGCTTTTTTTACTACTTATTTTGTCCTACTATTCTCATTTTATTTGACTTTGAATGTCTTGTGTTGTATGTCCTTTTTTTTCCCCACGAAGAGCACCTTTAAGACAGACTGCAACATATGCTGAGATTGTCTGCACTGGAAACATTGAGCTTATAACTTTGCATGTTTGTAATTCAAGCATTTCTTTAAAAAAAAAAAAAAAAAAGCAAAGAAATCACCTCTGTTACCTCATGTCAAACTAGGCCTATGTTGCCTCTAGAGGGGCAAACATAATAGAGCGTGGTCTTGTTCAGGAATGAACCAAAAGGCACTTTTCAACTACTCAATATCTCAATTAAATCAATTTAGGCTAAGCTACTTTAATGTGCCTTTAATTGCAGCTCATTCACATTTTTTTTTATATCCCAGTATACTTATGCCTACTTTTCCCACCATTAATTGCTCTCTTAATTTGCCCAAATGTAGGCCCCCCTGAGGTGCGAGTGTAACAAGTTCTTTAGAGATGGTCGATATGTAAGCCACCTGAATTACAGCTTACTTGACCAGTGCTGTATTCATCCATCCATCCATCCATGTTCTATACCCGCTGAATCCGTCGGTCGGGCTGGAGTCTATCCCAGCGGTCGTCAGGCGAGAGGCGGGGTACACACTGGACAGGCCGCCAGTACCAGTGCTGTATCTACTCTATAATCTCTTTTTGCTAAACCTGATTAATTCTTTATGTCTGAAAGTCCCCAGCATGTCAATTTGAAACAAGAATGTCCTTGGCTCTAATCCAAAGTGATAGTATCTCAAATGAGCACATCCTCAGAATCGGCCTACTTCGGATTCCCCAAGACAAGAGAGAGTCTTCACAAGAACAACCAGAAATTAGGAGCACACGGGCTCATATCACATGGTATTATCTTAGAAATATGCTAATTGACTCTCTGTATTTGATTCATTTTGTGAGTGTGTATATCTGGTGTATAGAGGGAGGGATTTGGCAGTGTAGCAACCTTTCCGTTTACAACACTCGTGCGCAGGCCTCTGTGTCTGTGCATTCATGCATGCAAGCACCAGCACCTTCGAAACACCGCTCTTTGTTTTCATTGATGTGCACGTGCAGTGTGCTGTCGAAAGAGCCCTTTTTTGTCTGTGTTTTTGTGTTCACACGAATACAGTAGACCTAGGAAAGGGGGGTGGGGGGTGGTGGGATCTGTGGTTTTCAATGTGAGTTATGCTGAGTTGAGCGTGGTATGTTTTTTTTAACTGACAAAGTCATATCAGTCGGGTTCAGTCAGGCGTCATGCTGTATGACTTTCAGCGCGACGCCAAAGGGTTAAAATGTTAATGGGGAGAAGCTTTAAACTTTCATACATCCGGCTGTCGTTTGAGCTACTGTTCACCAGCTAATGGTCCCTGAAAACAGCTGCCTGCCGTGGTTGAAAAGAACACTGACATGAGTGGTGACAGCGAATTAAATGGTGTGGGCTGAAATATTAAAACAAACAGTCCTTAAACACTGAATTTGTCATCTTTGCACATGAAAGTAGTCGCATGATGCTTTTGAGTTATATTCATATGAAATTATAGTTACTTTAACTTTTTAGGTCAGATGACTTGCTTAGACAAGGAATGTTTGTGTTGATGATTCATGTAGAAGCAAGTGCGTCTATGTGATTCATCCTGTCCTTGTTAATCTTGTTAATCCTGCTAATCTTTTACCTAAACCTCCAAACCCTCAGACTCCACCTTAGTATGTGCTTCATACAGCACGTACAGTCATGCAAAAATTCTAATGTTTGGCATAATCGGGAGAAAACTTCATTTTTTTTCTCTAAAAAAACAGAAGTTTTGGCAGTTTGCTAATCTGTAGCCCTCAGGTGTGTGTTTACACAATGCAAAGGAAGAAAGACATCAGCTGTGATCCTGGAAAAGCAAATGTTGCCCATAAATTTGGGAAGGATAGGAGGATAGTCCTTTCCAAACAATTTGGAGTCTATCTTTCTACTATGAGAAAGTTTATTCGCAAGTGGAAAACGCTGAAGACGGCTGCCCATCTTCCCAGGAGTGGACGTCTCAGCAGGTTCACCCCAGCATCAGACTGTGCAGTGCTCAGAGAAACTGCAAAAAAACCCAAGAGCTACATCTCACTCTACAGGTCTCAGTTAGCACATAGAATGTTGACGTTCATGACAGTACGATAAGAAAAATACTTAAAAGTATGGCTTGTTTGGAAGGGTTGCAGGAGAAAGCCTCTTCTCTTTAAAAATAACATGGCAGCACGGCTTAGGTTTGTAAAGTTACATCTAAACAAACCACACAACTTCTGGAACAATGTCCTCTGTACAGATGAAACCAAAGTGGAGCTGTTTGGTCATAATGCACAGCAGCACGTTTGGCATATCAGCACAAACACATCCTTCCAACCGTCAAGCACAGTGGTGGACGGGTCATTTGCGCTTGTTCTACAGCCACAGGACCCGGGAACCTTGCAGTCATTGAGCCGACCATGAACTCCTCTGTATACCAAAGTATTCTAGAAACAAATGTGAGGCCATCTGTCTGACAGCTGAAGCTTTGGTCATGCAACAGGACAATGATCCCAAGCAAAGCAGCTAATTTACCCCAGAATAGCTGAAAAAGAAAATAGTCAAGGTGTTGCAATGGTGCAGTAAATCATGGGATGCAGAATTGTCCGACATAGACCAAATATCTAGGAGAACAAAGAGCGTCACGAGATGCACATGCCTGCTGAACTTATGTGTGTCTCAGTGTTTGAAGGTTACACATGCCCACTTGCTCCATTTACAGTCCTACAGTGGCTCACCTCCTCTGTTTTGCTCTTGACTTTCACAACTCCCTCAACTTGAAATTTTCTCAGAGTATGGCCCAACCTCAGTTATTTTTCTGACATGGACCTCGCTCTATAATATCATACAAGCATATCTGAAGTCATCAGCTGTCACTTGACGAGATGTTGTAGATTAAAAGAAAGAAAGAAATAATCCACAGGCCTGCTCAGTGTGGGTTTCAGTGATGGGGCAGATAAGGTAAATGCCCCTTGGGAGGCTGTAAAATACAGATGTTAATGTAGCTGCAGGTATGCAATGCAGCTGTTTCCATGTCCCTGAAGCAACTGGGCGCAGTTGTTCCATGAAAGCTTTATATACGTGCAAACTGTACCCAATATTATGAACGAGCTGATTAATTTTGTTCTGCTGATTCACTTTTTGAATCTTTGTTTCTAACTTCTCCGCCCTTATTTGTCACTTCAGACTATCTATCTATTTAGGCTCGATGTATTCAATTTGAGAGATTTTTGTGCTGTGGCAATAATGTGAATTTAACAGTTTTGTGAACACGGTCCCTTTTACTGTAAGTGGCTCTTGTTTCATCTGGGTTATCTGTGTGCTTTTTAATGTGTAACTGTGTCTGAAAATTCTGCAGATGCACATTTCCTTGCTTGATAACCCACTCCGTGATTGCAGCAAGTTACCATGGGAACCATGGTGACGCCACATGATTTTATCCATCATACTCGGGGTGGGGGGAGAGAAGCCATTTCACCACGAGTGGTCTGTGGTCCCTCTCCAGCTGTGCGTTGATTTGTTTTAGTGCAGAAGAAGGGTGGGTGGCTTTTATAATGCTGTTTCCTTCCACGTTTGGCTCCAGTCAGCAGCAGTGATGTGCTTTGAAATTGGTCTTTGCAAAAATGATGCCCCAAGCTTTTCTTTTTGGATTTCTCTTTTTGGGGTTGTGCAAAGATTTACCATAATGGAGGTATATCTTTCATATATCTTGGGGTGATATGATAGAGGAGGTAATGTAGACTTTTCCAGAGGCTGGCATTTTGGGGAAATAGGCTTAGTCACTTTCTTGCAAAGAGTTAGATGAAAAACTTGATTCTACCCCTTGCATCTTGTGCATTAAAGGAATGTTCCACTTTTTGAGGTGGAGTATGTGAAGTATTAGTAGTGTCTTACCTGCAGTAATAGCTGTCAGCATGCTCTCAGTTTGAAATATCACAGAGAAATTCTGACAGGGGAGCTAAGCTAACAGCTACTCAGTGTGGGCCCCGCAGGAGTGCCGTCTAAAACAACTAAAACCTCAAAAATTTCAAAGCAGTTTTGAGAAAATTCTGTACTGTGGATTTTTCTATACTTCATCACTTTGTATCAGACATTTATTTGCTTTGACGCTTCGTTTTCTCAATGCAGGACGCCATTTGCAACACAGCCGTGGTCTGTGTAATGGGCCGTGTGTTATGACCCAGTCCGTTAATGCCTGATGCAAATGTGTTCAGAGTTGTTGGGAATTGTTTGAATGTTTTCAATTCCAATTTTTCTCATTGATTTGGATTCTGAATTGCGTCCTGTTTTTTTTTTTTTTATTCCAAAATGGCAAAAAAAATGTTTCGAAAACAAAAAAAATCTTTATTCTAAACATCCATCCATCCATTTTCTATGCCAGCTTAATCCAACTGTCGGGTGTCAGGGGGGCTGGAGTCTATCCCAGCGGTCATCGGGCGAGAGGCGGGGTTCACCCTGGACAGGTCGCCAGTCCATCACAGGGCCACACAGAGACAAACGGAACAAACAACCACACATGCGCTCACACTCACTCCTGGGGACATTTTAAAGACACCAATTAACCTAACATGCATGTTTTTGGACGGTGGGAGGAAGCCGGAGTACCCGGAAATAACCCACGCATACACAGGGAGAACATGCAAACTCCACACAGAAAGGCCCCAGGTGGGGTTATTCTAAATATTCAAACAAATTATTAATTTTTGTATTAATCCTCTCTATTAATTAGATGTTTTTGTTTATGTTTAATACGATCACTTGCACAGGTCCTGACAGAGAGGTTTCAGCCTATCCAGTTGGGGATGCCAGGGCCAGGATCACACCGGGAGTGTTGTGTGTGAGTGGGTGTGCTCTGCTGAACGGCTGCATCTTGGCTGCACGTTTGCATACATACCAGCAACCTTTCTGCTTCGCTGCAGCAGAGATGAGGCAGTTTTTTGTTTTTTTTTAAACAGAGATGCCTCTGATAATGACCATAAATATGCAAAGTGTATACACAAGGTGTTGTGTAATCCATGGTTTATATGACTGGAAAAGTGAAGGTTGCCCAGCAGTGAGTCAAGATCAGAATTATGCAGCAGCTGAAATGAACTGAAAATCAGAGAGGATTTTCACTTCATAACAGTAATACATCTTACTTGTTATGATCATCATCATAACAAGTAGGTATGTATTTTTAATGTTTTTGACTTGTTGCCAACACAGTGAAATTCTAGTAAAATGATGTATCGTTGCTGATATGAAAACAACATGATGACCAAAAAATGTTTTTACAGTATATTTCTGCTTCCCTTAGGCCTACCTCGTGCCTGAAACCACGCAGGAACTCTGGATGCCTTATGAAGTGGGTGAGGATGCCCTAGTCTGTTAACTTGTCATGTCTGTGAATTATATAAATTAAATAAAACAGCATGTGCCATGCTGTAAGTTTGGCACACTCAAGGCTCCTAGTGTGGAAACCGGCATAGAGCCTACTCGGCTCACTTCCAGGACATCTCTGTGGGTTCAGTCAGGAATCGGGTGTGTTCGGATGCGCCTTCAGCTGCTGTCTGTGGCTAACTTAATGTGCTGAAGATAACTCCTGGCCACATAAGAGACGGAGTGTAAAACGGCTGCAGTGATGTTGTATGCATGCTGCTCACAACAGCAGCTGTAGCCTTAGATTCAATCTGAAGACTCCCCTACATCAACTGCAGCCTAAATCTAAATTAAAAAAGGCCCAGGCTGATTTTTATTTTTTTTTTCTACATTTGATTTCACTACTTTCTCAAAACAGCCCAACTCATTCAGGGAGATGAAAAAACACATTTCTGGCTTTTATGAAGCTGCCTCTGTGAATAAATTGTTTTGAAATAGTAATTAAGCCATGGGATTGTCACGATGTGTGGGTGAGTAGGATCCAAAAGCGACAGGAAACTCCTCGTTGTGGAAAAGGAATGTATTTTATTGATAATAATCCAAGGGAAAGGGAGCAAACACACACCGAACTGAAGCACAGACATACAATAATCCGACAGGGAACAAGGGACGGAACTGAACTTAAATACACACGAGGGTAATCAAGGGAACTCAAAACACCTGGGGCAAATTAACCAGGGAAAACCAAAAACACAGGAGAGAAGAAGGTGACCAAAACACAGATCATGACAGGGATGTTTCACATCAAAAGGTTTAAAAGCAACACACGGTAAGTTTTAAATCCTTTTCTGCTGAACTGATGATAAGCATGGATGTCAGACATCATCTTAAAATGAGTCTTTAGTTTCTGATTGAATAGATTCACCGAGCGTTCAAGTTCTAATTAAGTGAATAACTTTTTTTTAGGTAGTTTAAGAAGCAACTTGGAATAGATTTTTCCTGTTCAGTTGGTAAGGGGGAAAAAATTAGCTGTAAAGTCCAAGTCGTGCATGATTCATGCAGGTTAGTTACAAAGAAAATCCCGTTGCAAATCTATCCCAAAAGATTTTTTGGGAAATTTCAGACGGAAAATTAAACCAGAGGTGGTCATTATATTTATAATTGCCGCCACCTTTTAAATTTTATCACTTCATTCCTCGCTCTAGATACAAGACAACCACAGAAGATAACTGGCTAGAGGATCCAAGAATAAAAATGCGTCATAATGTGAGTGAATCCTTCAGCCAATCCAGGCGGGGTTGTGTTGATGCGAAGGTGGATTGCGGTCAACTGAGAGCAGCTGGTGGAGAGCCTTACCTGAGCCACCTGTAGCCGCAGGTGTCACATCAAGATGACGTTCTCCCACAGCAGCAAAAGTCAGAGAAGATTGTTTTCAGTTTAAGCACTGCTTAAACTGAAGTGCACTTATTGATAAGACAAATTTGAACTAGTTTTTCTCTTTGGGTACCTGGGTATCTTTTCTTATCGATTCCTATTTGGAATTGAATTTTGATTCCTAACTCTAAACGTGATGTGGTGTAAAAATCCACAGTAGAGCGTTCACACAAACCACCATGAAATATTTTCGAGGTTTTAGTTGTTAAATTTTTCTAAAGTGGGTCAGCCCAGCTAGATTATAAGTAGGAGACGCAGCCCCTCGTAAAAACAGAATATCCCTTTGAAAGATATGTTTCAGTAGGCTGAAAAGAAGGAAAACAGCCTGCCGGGATCTGTTCACCACAGATGGAAATCACTGAAAGGAACCCGAAGGTTCTGACACGTTCTTTTTAGTTTGCATGATGCAAACAAAAACAAAAAAACTTCAACTTATGGTGTGACTGGTGGTGCCGCATCTTACTGGGCTGGATGAAAAGACTCCAGGAAATGCCTGCATCCGGTCAAGAAACAAGAGTATAAATGAGCAAAACAGCATGTGTGGTGCTGTAAATGCCACTGAAAGTCACACACAGTGCATTTGTACAGCCAAAGAACTTTAAAAAGAAATTTCCCTCTTGTATGATGATATGTGAGACATTATGTGGGCGACGCAACACTCGTACAGGTTTTTAGCCTTTTTTGTTGTTCTCTTTTTAATAGGGCTCAGGTCCACAAAAAGTGCACCACTGTGCTGCAGGACTTTCAAGGGATTTCCCAGCATCCAGCATTCCACTGGTAAGCATATTTAAACCTCAATCAAAAGACACAAGCACATCACGTCTTTGCATGTTGACATACGTGCATGCCCACAAACTCACGCTGCCTCTGCTTCATCCCTGATAAAGGCTTAATTTGTGTAATACAGTCTCATATCATTAAGTAATGAACACATTCACACAGCTTAATCCTGCTGGTGAGCTTGCACCTGAAAGCCTATGACCTACATAGGGACATGTGTCAAACGCATCCCACTTTTCTGCTTGACGGTGCATCATTAACCCACTTCTGCCTCTTCAGAATTATGGTCCCAGCTCACCTGAGGTTGCGTTGCCGCTCATGCAGAGCTTAAAGAAAAAGGTGCTCACTGAGCCACACACAAAAACATAGAACTCTGGCTACTATTTGATAGTTTGTTTCTTCCTCTTCTGCTTTGACTTTCCATCGACCCATGATTACACGCATACACACCTGTGCACCCACTCTCAGAGCGCGTGATGTCTTCCTGGATCAGAATGGTTTCCAGGGGTACAGAAGTGCACAGTGTCTACCATTTTAGCCACAGTGTTACTTCAGCCTCTGACACACACACAGCCCCTCCTTCTGTCCCCCTCGGACACACACTGGCTGTTTTCTGCACTCAGTCTCCTCTCCATCTCTCTCATATTCCCTCTTCCCACTCTGTTTTTGCCTATCCTCTTCTTCCTCTCACACATGCAGATGCACGCACACACACAGCCTCTCCTTCTCCCTCCTCCTCGCCTCATATCCAGTGGCAACTGCGCTGAGCAGGCAGCCTCACCAAGCCTGTGGATCCCGTCACTTGACTAATTAGCCTTGAAGTGCTGTTGAGGATCATCATATTTAGCTTAGCGACCTAGCGGCAGAGAGCAGACAGAGATAGACTAGTCTGGCTGGAGGCTGGGTGCCTGTTAGTGGACGAGCTCTCTATCTCTCTTTATTCACACTCAGTGCCGAAGGCTTTTGAGTGGCAGAGCAGCGGAAGTGGAGGCGGTTTTGCTTTGAAAGAAAAGAGAAGAGAAGGGAAGAAGAGAAAGAAGCGGCGCTGAGATCACAACCAAGCCACAGAATGGGACTTTGCTGCAGGAACAAATCCTCCTAGACTTCCAACCAGCGGTCACTGTGCATCAGCACTGCGTCCAGCACACAGAGATTTGAGGTGAGAAATTTTCAAACCCTTACTGGCCTGTTTTTTATTTTCATTATTTTTTTATCTCTGGTAATTTTTTTAAAACAGTGTGTATGTGTGTGTATGTATGTGTGTGTGTGTGTGTGTTTGAAAGAGACAGGTGAGAAGGGGAAGGAGAAAGACATCCCACTAAAGAATTCCTACTGTGCCACTCCGCAGGTTCAACAATGTGGGTCACAGTGATGCACAGCTGCACTCCCACCCACACATACACACACACATGTACGCACACACACACGCACACTTACACACACATATCTGCTGTATTGCATCACTCATTGGACTGAGATTCATATGCAGTGAATACTGAAATAATAGTCACTTCTGCAGTATATATGTTTGTATGTGTGCATACATTTGTGTATACATAAATGTACATAAATGTGTGTGTGTGTGTGCGGGTGCACCTGTGGATGTTGTGTTGCCGTGGTGCCAGTGCAAGGCTTAAGGATGCATATCATAGTGAGCAACATGGATAGCAACACAAGAGAAAATCAGTCATGGCAGCCTTAGGCTTGATTGCTTCACACTGCTTTGGACCATGAACACATTGAAGAAAACCTAAATACCTAAAAACCTAAACAGCTTCCTGAGTGTGTGTGTGGGGGGGTATGCTTGTGTATCTATTTATGAATAGAAACAATCCTTCTATCTCCTGCCATAAATTGTACAATGTGCTCCGTTTGTATTGAGTGTCTTGCATTTCCTTTCCCTTTAAAAACGCCTAACGCTGGGAAGTAGAGGCTTAGACTCAAATTGGAATACTGCGGTCATAGTAGGATTGTGTTTCCCCTGAGGCAGACGTAAACCATGGCATGGATATGTGACATAATTTTGTGTGTGTGCACATGTCACTAAACAAAGCACCTACCTGTGACACAGACTGTAGTGAGATTTTTTTTTTAAGGAAATCTATTGAAATATTGACAATTGTGTCCATAAACCCCATTGAAGTGTCATTGAAGGCACGGTGATGAAATGATGAAGCAGACCCAAATCTGCCAAGATTTATAAATGAATGATACATTTTTGTGGATGCCGTGGCAAAAATATTTGTGTGGTTTTTTTTTTCCTTCTTTCCACTAAGGATCTCTAAATCCCGCATGTTTGAATTGAAGTTGAAGGGATTACTCGGAAGCTTTGTGTGACTTTACAAACAGCTTCGCATCCTTCTGGAAGAATTTGACACATTTTTTTTTGCAGGAAATCTAACTTGCCGGTTCAGAATTCTCCCCAAGTTTGATTAAATGTAGTCAGCTAGAAATTTTCTGTTACATTAAACTGCTCCAGATGAGCGGAGATCTAAGTGAATTGGAATTTCTGAGAGTGTTTCATCATTAATTCTTTCTTTATTAATGCATATACTGTAATGCTCTCTTAAACATATTCCAGCAATATTCAACAGATGCCCCCCCCCCCATCATGCATTTCCACTTGGTGTAGTTATAATACAGGTGTTTTCAGTGTCTGTGGAAACAGAAATGAAGCATTCACCTGCTTCTTACTCTAATTTTATTCTATTTTTCCACAACATGGCTGATAGGTACTCAATAAAGGCACACATTGGACAATCCAACCTTGTGAAGTGGAGTCCTCCATTTCACCCATAACAACCATTGATCGAGGAACGGGCTGACAAGGCACCATCGGCCTTAAAGTCTGGGACATAATTGTTGTCAAGGAGATGAGGAATAGGTGCGATATCTGAGAGGAAAACCCACTCGCCCCCACACATGAGTGAATAAGTTATATTGAAGAAAGCTGAGGGCTTTTGCTTCCTGAGCGATAACATCAAGCCTTAAAGAAAAATGTATTTCCTATTTTAAGCATAATGGAAAAGCACCATGGTCTTTTGAGGCTGTTTAAACCTAAAAGAGCAGAGGCAGACATCATTTAGCGTCATTGCAGTCATTTGCATGTCAGACACCCCTGAGTGTCTCATAAGCTGCCCTTCTTACTCTAACTTTCCTCTTGCTCTCTCCTCCTCTTTGGGTTCTGAGGCTGTTTTTCATCAACTTCTACCTATGACACCCCCCATCATAATTATTTTCCGTTGCTGAGTCTGCTAGCTTTCACCCCTCCCTCCTCACATCTGAACGGCCTCCGAACGTCTGCATCATGACTTTATCTCTCTCTTATCCCTCTCCGTCAGGCTTTTGTTTTTGATCATCACTCCTCTGTTTCCACTCTAGTTCTCCTCCTTTCAGCCTCATTTCCCCCTCCATTCTTTTGATTGCCTGCCCGTGCCGGTTCGTGCTGTGTTTCTGTGCGTATACCTGCGTGTGTTTCTTTTTATGTATCATGCAGAGGGTATCTTTGTAGGCATCTCTGCATATTTGTGAGTGTGTTTGGTGTATGTGTACAAGTGTAGGTGTGCATAAAATCCTTTTTTATTATCATTATTATTATTTTCTCATCACATAAAACAAAAGGAATCCCTCTTTAAGTTTGTGCTGGGTTTTGTGTAGAAATATGGATCACAGAGGCCATCAACAGTGTTGAAAGTCTTCAGTATATCAATCGGTGGGTGTATCGCATAATATGCGTCAGGCTCAAAGTGTCCTCATTATGCTTTAAGAACTTGATCAGTCTGACACATGGTGCTACTGACTTTGAAGCTTAGATCCTGTGTAAGTGGTGCAACATTTTTGAATTTCTCCGGTATAATTTTTGAGCCGACACAGTGGAAGCAGGCGAAGCTTTGTTTTCAACCAGTTGGTAAAACAGTTTGATTACAAGATGGAGGTGTGACAACTAGGTAAAACCGTTGTTCAACTGTGTTTTACAAATTTTCAACATAATTTTCGACATCAATTATTCAAAGAGGAAATGCTGAGGCAGCAAAGCGTTTCAGATAACCTAATGTCTGAAAAGGGAAAGTGCTTTCAGGCTTTCTGTGAAGGACTTTTGATTGGACTTGTGCTTAAAAAGTGCTAAATCAAAGAGGACGGGTTCAGTTGGGTTTACTTTTTTTTGCACTTTATATATTTGTGTAGATTAATACCAAAATGATGCACTGATCATCCCTAACATTGTGACCACTGCAACCTGGCATCGAGCATAATGTATGAGGCAAAGCAAAGTATGGCCTATGTGGTCCTATCTAATAGAAGAGCAACTATGAATTGGTAAAAATCTTAACGCTGGTTCCAATACAGAGATGTACGATAGGCACGTCAGCATCAGAACTGGGAAATGGAATGGCAGTGCATTAGATAAAGGCTGCCAGGTCTGAGGAATCATTTTTCCATGTGCTTTTTTTTTTTTTTTTTTAGCTGAGGAATATATGGAACTAGGATACACTACGAGCAAAAGGAAAACAAGCAGTGGCCAGGGAATGCTTTGGGTAGTGTTCTGCTCAGAAAGTGGTCCTATTGTTTATTTGAATGCCCCTTTGACAAACACCACCTTGCTAAACATTGTACCAAGTACACCCACTCCCTGTGCATGCATGAGTTCTCTCTGGATACTCCGGCTTCTTCCCACCATCCAAAAACCTGTCGGGTTAATTGGTGATTCTGTATTGACCCTGGGAGTGAGTGGGAGCGTGCATGGCAGTTTATCCCGTTTGTCTCTGTGTAGTCCTGTGATGGACTGGCGACCTGTCCAGGCTGTACCCTGCCTCTCGCCCAATGAAGGGCTCCAGCCTCCCCGCGACCCCTAACTGGATTAAGCAGGTATAGAAAATGGATGTATGGATGGAATAGTTTGAAGAACACAACAAAAAGAGCAGCATCACTATTAACACGTGTCTGGCTTGATGCCAGATGCCATAGCATACCTTCAGAGGTCCAGTAGAGTCCACAGGTCAGGGCTATTGTGGAGGAAAAGGACAACCTACATGGTATAAGCTGGG
Organism: Odontesthes bonariensis; assembly: GCF_027942865.1. Lineage (NCBI taxonomy): Eukaryota > Metazoa > Chordata > Actinopteri > Atheriniformes > Atherinopsidae > Odontesthes > Odontesthes bonariensis. Next base: position 6,561,199 of record NC_134509.1, read on the forward strand.
TTGTCATAATATTATGTCATAATTTATCACTTGATTGTACTCTGTCTTAGGAATCGGAATCTCTTAGTAGCCACAAAATCAGCAAGTCCCAAGTGAGCATTTGAAGAACTACCAGGTTCCTGCATATCTGTTCCAACTTCAGTTTTCAGCTCAGGGGTTGCTGCTTGGGCAAACAAGGCCTTGGAGAAGCTTTATATATGTTCCTCTTTAGCTAGTATCACTGCACTTTACGCCAACCATATCAGCTCTGCTCAAACACAAGAGATGTAGTGAATGGATGCTTAACATTGACTTTTGTCTCCCACAGATGATTGATGGTCGGCTGTCGGCACAGAGGAGGCCAATGAGGAGCCTCCCTGAAGACGGAGGCCAGCAGAAAACCAGCACCTACATCGTGCCCTGCTTCCTCTTTGTCGAAGTGAGTTTGACCATTCACAACTCATTCAGATGAACAAATGTTCATCCTCTTTTGTGCTCAACCCACCTCACAACATCTGAGCCTATTTTTGTCTCTTTTTGTCTCTATAACTACGGAGCAAAATTGTGTGCAATGTAGGAGCAGCTGTGCACTTGTTGGAGATTTCCGAAAGAATTTTTATCACGCAAACTGATGGACACATGGAAGCACACTTTACAGCTTGTGAATGATATTTTCTTTTTCCTGCATGCCTTTCTTTTATCCTTTCATATGTTTCTCACGGCAGATTAACAACAATGAATGTCAGTTGCGTAACTGCACAAATTGGCAGCCTCTGTTCTGAATTTAGTGGCTCCCAAAGGGAGTGACTGATTTGGCTGAACTGTCACAAATAGGTAATTATCCCCAGTCCATGAATCACTCAGTGATAACATTCAGCAGGAGATTGAAAAGTGACCTTTTTGCTGATAAGCTTCTACTCCTCTCTGTCTTCCTGCAACTCCTCTTCCAGCCATGTAATCATGAAATGACCTGGTGGAGCGCCGATGGCCTCAGCTGCATTTCCAAATTAATTGCCCTAATTAAGAACGGAAGCCCAGGTAGCCCATGCCACTGCTAACACACGCCAAGTGTGCAAGTCCTCTGAGTTACAGCAGCGACAGCAGAATGAGCTGAATTGGCTTTTTCTTTTTTAAAGGAGGGAGGTGGGTGTAAAAGTAGTCCTTGCTTTTGAATGCTTTTGAAATCTTGATGAGGCTCTCTACAGGCAATTGAAATATTAAAGTTTAATTGTAGAGAAAATGGTGCCACAGAATTGCAAAACATCTGAAATGTAGGTTTTGCGATGGAGCATAAAGCTGTGGGGCCAACAAAAGCGCTGACGATACATGTGGAATTTTTTTCCTTTGTTGATACAATTTTAGGTAAACACTGATCTTGTGAAATTTGGTCTCATTCTTTACATACTTTTTTGTGCAAACTGCATTCTTCTTTGGTGCAGCTGCAGTGGTAAAACTAACTTCTTTCAACCTTACTCTAAGTGTCTTTGTGTTCATTTACAACATCCTCTTGAGATCATACTGTTGCTTCTTCATGCTTCATCCAACATGTGAATCGGACACTCTTACCACATAAACATTCTCTTCCCCGCACATCTGTTGCCTCTGCATCACTTTAAAGCACAATATCCCACAATCCCTGTAGGTTTACTCACAGCTTTGAACATACTTTTATTTAATTTTTTACATAGTGCTTCTTAACATCCTCTTGAGGACTTATTATAATGACTTCCCTGCTTTCTAATTTTCCATAGAGTGTGTATAGCATCTTTAGGCTAGTATCTGTCAGAGGTGTTCCTCCCCTCCTATAGTATTCTCTTTGATGGTCTCATGAGTACTGCCCAGCCACTCTTTTCGCACACGTTCTCAGTCTATTTTTCTTTAGCACTTATTCACTTGGGCAATAACATAATTTGCACCTTGAATCTTCCCATTATTCCCCCTTATTTCACATAAGGGGAAATATTTTACATAACCTCATGTCCTCCTCCCATCCGAAAGCCTGTCTCATTTCTGCTCAGCTTTTATCCAGCCTCATGTTTCCCCATTTTAAGTTTCTTTCCTTGTTTATGTTAGTTCAACTCGTATCACAAGCTGGAGGGTGACATGAACCTGGGATGGGAATTTCTTTGTCATCTTAATGACATCATATCTTAAGGCTTTGGTTTATGTTTGTATTACCTCAAACATGACCAGAGGTGGGATGATGTGGATCTGCTTTGACTTTAATCACTGCATATCCACCTGAATGAATCTGCATGCATTGCAGTAGTTTAATAAAGAGCATTTTCAAATTAAATTCCCCCTTCACTGCCGCTTGCTGTAGCATAGCTCCCCCCGGAGGGCTCTCTATCCTTTGTTGTTACATTAGCATCTCATTATGCATTTCTTTTCTTTTTAAATGCCTCATCTTATTCCTCTTCCTGTCTTGTGATCTTGTTGCTGATTCCCTTTCTCATACCTTTGTTGTCCTTACAGTGAGGCTCTATATTACTGTGTGCAACTCACTCTCTTTGGTCATTTTATCTGCTCGACAAAGGCCCTTTTTCTATCCCTCTACCTTTTCGTCCCTCAGTTCTCCACTCCTTTGATGCTGGCTTGTTTGCAATATCTGTATTAACCCATTTCACACTCTATTCAGTCTTTCTATGCTTAATTATTGTTTTTATTCCTCTACTAGATCAAAATGCCATTTTTAAATGTTAGAAGTGTACAAGTTTGCTTTTTTAACTGTGTGGGATAAAAACAGCATAATGGAGAACATAGAAGTCGTCCTCCCTCTCCTTCTCAGTGACTTTAACTGCCCTGCCGCTGTCACTCACTACTACAAAGCCACATAAGTGGCTGAGGATGTGTCTGACAGAGGAGCTGCCTCAAAGAATCCTATTTATCAAAGGTGACATATTCTGCCTTTTTATGCCCTTTTCAACAATTTGACACAATTTTCTGAGGTCTTATTGAGATGTAAAAGACACATTGGCTCTTGTCTCAGTCCTGTTTTTCACAGCTGTCCGTCAAGAGTCTGTTTCCGAGGGGTGGAGACTTAGCAAGTGCTCAACTCCGCCCACACTCCACCCTTCTGGTGAGGTCTGCGGCTTCACATTTCCGTGAGAAGCTGGATGCGAGCGGGCGGGGCTCAGACGTAGAGGCTTAGAAGATAAGGTGGAGTGAACTTGGCGAGTGACATAATTTTGAAATGAAAAAATCAGACTGGATCGTTGAATGAAGAACTTTCCATTTAACAGGAACTTAGAAAGAAATGGTTGTGTTTTTGGAGAGTTTTACACTTGCGGATCACCGCAAAACTTCGGTCTCTTCGGACACCCAAATATGTTTCTCCCAAGAACAGAAAAACGTAATTTGTCTATAATAGGTCATCTATATAATGAGTCATTCTAATTTGAATAGTTTCTGACTTGCTTAGAAACTTGCTTATAGGATGGAACGGTGAACTGTGTTTGCTGACAGCGATCCCATACCCCATTCAGTGATTTCCGTAACAGAATCCTGCCTGATTTTAATGCAGTGCCACCTGAGGTCCCGAAGATCACGGGCATCCAATATGGATTTTCATTCATGCTCCTTGTGGAATCTTTTGATGACATTTTGTACTGTAGATAATATAATATTTAAGTCTCTTTCCATTACTTCTGAGAGACTCTGCCTCTCTAAGATGCTCTTTTTACCCAGACACGTTACTGACCTGTTGCCAATTGACCTAATTAGTTGCAACATATTCCAGCTGTTCTTTTTTAGTACCGCTTACGTCTCCATCCATGGTAAATGGACTGTACTTGTATAGCGCTTTTCTAGTCTACCTGACCACTCAAAGCGCTTCTAACACTACATGCTAAATTCACCCATTCATACACACTCATGCAGCACGTCTACATCTATACACACTACGTGCTTTTATAATCATTCACACAAACATTCATACACCGACGGATTTATCGGTAGGCAACGTGGGGTTCAGTGTCTTGCCCAAGGACACTACAACATGTTGCCCATGGAAGCCGGAGTCGAACCACCGACCTGCCGATTGTTGGGCGACCGCTATTCCTCACCCGTCCATGTGTTGCCTCGTTAAGCAGTCACAAGTGGATCTTTGAATTTGCGTGGATCTCTTTTAGCTAAGTGTTTGCAACCACTATGTTTTACTGTGGTATCAGATGTAGCAGCATTAAGATATTAGAATTCTTACTATAAACCCTTAATGATTACAATGCAGCCACTAGGTTATGGCACAGAGCCTTGGCAGCGTATATGTGGGCTTTCCAGCTTCACTGCTCAGTCTCTCCTCTGCCAGCTCAAACAAGCTGAGCCTCCTCCTCTTCGTTCCTTCCTCCTGCCTCTTTGGCTGCTTCCTCCCTCTTTGGCTGAGCAAGTTCTGTAAAGTAAACAGACGGCTGAGCAGCAGACCGAATGATACTTCAGGTCTGCAGCTTATGCCGTCTCTGATGATACTCTCTGGCAGCTCATGAATACTTGCATCTATCATTTTCCCAACCTTCCAGAAGATATTTAGTCAATGTTTTTCTCATTAGCACTTCAACAAGTGTACTTATATCTTTCAAGACTTTAAGACTATGCATGTGCTTTTTAATTTGTGAATACTTTTAATTCTGCCACAACCAGGTCAGGTTTGTCATTACACAAAGTGATATTATTAATTGTAGCTTGCACGTTGGAACACGTAGATTCTGAATACAACTTTAAAACATTCACAGACATTTGTCTTTTCTTTGAAGCTCAATATTTGCTTCTTGCTATTCATGTAGGACTGTAGAAGTTTTTAGGTTTCAGTTCTTGTTTGGTTAGACTGTTCTTACAGTCTTTCAGAGTTTGTTTACGGGTGTTGCAATATTTAAGAAGTTGGATAAACTGATTCTCAAATCGGTAAGCTCTTTACTAGAAATAAAAATGGCATATTCAATATAAGCCATCTGCCATATTTCAAAAATCAGAAAAAAATGCTGAACCTGACCAGCATTCTAACTATGCAACTGCTGTACTTGAGATATTTACAGGCAGAGGGATTTCCACCACTTCATTCGTATTTTCCACAACAAATTGACACACAATATCCCAAAATGGCAAAGCCAAATAATAGTTTTGGAGAGTTGACTCCAGGACTACTTGTGGAGTTTTCCTCAAGTCAGTCCTCTTTTTTTTTTCTTGACACTATGCATCTGTTTCTTGTCATTTTGTAATGTAAATGCCTGAGATCCTGAGGAATCTGGAGCTTTTTAATCAGCTTTGCCCAATATTTCCTTGAATTTTTCTTCCCCTCTATCCTAACGATTCTCGCAGTAGTTATGCCAAAAAATATCCCTACACAATAATGTTTTCATCTCTATAGCCCCTTTCACACTGAGGAAGAACCCGCGTTTAATTCGCAAATTTAGTGTGTCCGCTGTTCCTTTCACACTGACGATCCGGGCTGGGGTGTCAACTCGATTCGCCATTCGACCCACGTCGGACCCTAGTCTTTTTGCCGAGCCAAATTTGATGTGAAAGCAATTGACGCGAGATGGACGTGGGCGTGGCGTGACGTGAGGAGTTTAAAAGACAGAATGGACAGCTGATCAGAACAACAGCGACAGGTGAGGACAAGTTTCACTTCAAGTTCTACTCTACAAGTTCGAGACATTTTGCAAGATGGCCAACTGGGGAGACAAGGAGGTCCGCGAGCTCCTCAGCCTCCGAGCACAGGACGTTATTTACCGCCACATGTAACATCTCCATGAACTGCATATACACTTGCGTGACCGAACAAACAGCCAGCAACAAAAACAAGTCCTCAAGGTGTCCCGCCATCGTTGGTTTGAAAAATTTGATGCAGACAGGTGTATTCATGCCTACCTCCGACGCATGGGTTGTGCCTACGTCATTGTACACGCCCAGCATTTTATGTGTTTCGTGTGACGCTCTGCCACTAGGCAACGCCCCCGGAACTCTGCTTCAGGCGGCACGGATCACCTAATACGCCAAGCTGTCACATTGCTCGACGCGGGATGAAGTGGCAATTTGGACCTGCGATGGTAGCGGATCTCAGTGTGAAAACAGCTTATGTTTGACTAAGGAGGTGGCATTCATGACTTGATTTCCATTGCCAGGTTTACCCCATAGATGTCTGGAACTGTGGCACTATAGTTAATGTTTGTTTCATCAGACCACTGGACTATGATTCTGATGCCTTAAGAGTCATTCAGGGGCATTTTGGCACTCTCAGCATGTCATGTGCCTTGTATTGCGTATTTGGACTCAGCCTTACTATTCTACCGTAAACGCCTTGTATTTAAAGTGTTGTACTGATTGTGTTGTCTTTCTTCCATTGTTCCATTAACACAAAAGAAACCTGGATCTCATTTATGCTAATCACCGGTTGCTTGGTTACCTGTCTGACCAAGACCTTTTGTCCTCTGAGCTCAGTTTGATTATTGATGACAGTTTTCATTTCAGAGGAAGGTTGCTATTCTTTTGGGTACTTTCAAGACTGCAGAAGTTTTCTTGTATCCTTCTCCAGATCTGTGCCTCAAAGTAATCCTGTCTCACAGGTTTACAGACGAACCTCATGGCTTGATTATTACTTTGCTACACATCATGCAGTCTGAGACCTTTTCATAGGTGTGTACTCACATAGTTGAGATCACTGTAATTAACTAGGAACCGGTGGACTGAAACAATTCGAAGACTATTGAGAGAAGAGGGAACCACCAGAAATCAATTGCTAGCCTCTTAACAAAAGGTATACTTATTTATACTTATTTAAAATGTTTGTAGACTGAAAAGAAGGAAATTAGAATAATCAATCTATTTTAAAGCAACACCAGAGAAATTTGTGAACCTTAAAACTATGAACCTCTGACTCATTTTGAAGTACACTTACCTTTTTTATGCACATTCCCTGGCCTGAAACTGTCCTCGGGGCCGAGATACCACAATTCCCGACTTTGGTTTCCAGCCCTGCACCACGCTGTTTTGTTTTACGACTGCTTGACGTTTTTGTGGCCTCTTCAACATGACAACAAATTCATGTGTATGGCTGTACATGCGGGCTGCATGGTGGAGTGGTGGTTAGCACCGTCGCCTCACGAGAGGCAAGAGGGGTTCCTGGTTCAAATCCTGGCTGCGGCCTTTACTCTCCCCGTGTATGCGTGGGTTCTCTCCGAGTACTCCGGCTTCCTCCCACCGCCCAAAAACATGCATGTTAAGTTAATTGGTTACTCTAAATTGACCCTAGGAGTGTGTGTCAGTGGATGGTTGTTTTGTCTCTGTGTGGCCCTGTGATGGACTGGTGAATTGTCCAGGGTGAACCCTGCCTCTCACCCAATGACAGCTGGGATAGGCTCCACCCCCTCGCGACCCTGAGTTGGATTAAGTGGGTATAGAAAATGGATGGATGGCTGTACATGCGCAGGGCTCACTTGGAGATTTGTTTATATATATCACAGTGGTGTTGCATTACACAGCTGTTTGGGTAGCTGAAGAGTAAAACAAATTCTCTAGAGATGCTTTAAGGTGAGATAAGCAAGAAATATAACACAATTTGGAAAGGTGTGGGGAAATTCTCAACATAAGAAATAAATATCATTTTTAGAGGGGATGGTTGTTCTTACTCTCGCAGAGTTCTCTACAACAAAGGCCCTTCTTTTCTGCATGGACCCGTTTTATCCAGATTTCCCTACTGGATTTGACTCAGCCTCAGTACATCTTTTGCCCTCAGGCAACACATTTGTTGGATTTGTTCAATCTTTTTTTATTTTCTTTTTATCCAAACAACTTTATTTGCACCAAGATGCTCCACCCAAATGGTGCTCACAGTTTCTCTGGGTTAGAAGCAACAGGCATTTAGTCTTCATTCTCTTACATGCCTTGCTGCACCTCCATATATATTTAAAGTAACATGTACCCCTTGCTGTATCTTGATGGAGAAGCAGCTCTCATCAACACATAGGAAAGCCAGCAAAGGTGCATTTAAAATAATTCAGTTTCCACGTTTCTGATTACCGCTTAATAGAATATCGCACCGATACATTCTTTGGCATCAGCTTTTGTGTTCACTTCATAAAAAAATGCTTTCACTGATTCCTTTTGTTTCCGTTGCTCCTTAAGACACAACCCCAACAAGACAGTAACAATTCATTTTCTCATTATTGTCTTCCCTAGTTTCCTCCTCATTATCTCTCAGACTCCATGAAGAGCACCTGCCTGCTTCTCTGCTGCACTGGGATCTCTCAATATTATGGGAAGATGTTTGAAACCTTTGTTAGATGCACTGCTTCCAAACGTACATCTCGCTTAAGGGAAGGAGGACATGGATGGAAATACTACAGTTTCTTAAAATACTACAGTTTCATATCTTCTGAAAGTATTAAATAGAGCATCTGCATGTATCTGAGCAGTAGTGTCAAGGACAGATTATCTTAGCAGAATAAGAAACATATGTTCCTCTCTAAGATAAAATAGCTTATCTGCGATTTAATCTTCCCTCTCTGTTGCTTCTTTCTGAGCTACATGCAATTATATGGTTGAGAACTGCAATCTAATTATATGAGCTGGCCATGCTGAATCATAATTCAGAATAAGGCCAGCTAAATGCTTTAATTTTATGCTTCTCCTGCTTAAGGATGTCATTTGAAAAGAGGCAATCCCTTAGAAAATAGGAATATATATCAAACACTTGTTTATTTAAAAATAATTAATAGATTCTAGTATATGTTTATATTCATGAGCAGAGAGCTTTGGAATAAACACCATTAATTGCACGGTAGGGTTTTATTCTTAGTTCTTGCTTGTGTGTGTTAGCCCGCAACTGCTTTTATTCCTCCCTGTTTAAAAGATGTGGGGGCATGTGTGCTTGAGGACTGAGAATGTTGTAGAACTGGCTGATTGTTCTTTGGTGTGTAGCATTTAATTGTTCCATACGGACATGTAATTCTCTGACACAAGGAATTCTGCATGCATCTGTTTGCTTTAAAAGGAAGGGAGAGGTGAAAGGATAAAATAATGGGTGAGGGGAGTCGGGGGCTGACACAGATGCTAAAGATCCACAGAGACTAAATGTGGACGGGGGAGAAAAATTAGAGACACGTGACAAGTGGAGACGGTGAAGTGACAATGAGGAGAAGATGCAGAGCGTGGGTTTGAAAGTGACTGAGGAAAGATCATTTTCTCAGATAATTAATAAACAAAAAAAAAGAATAAACATGGCAGGGTGATCAAATAAACCCACGAGATGGGCAAACAAAGGAAGCTGAGAGAGAATCTTAGGAAACAAGGGAGTCCATGTTGGCTGACACGAGTATGGATTTGATCCCCTCCACCACTTAAACGCACACACACACACACACACACTCCCCACCCCCTTCCTTTGCCCCCCACAATTTGTGTGTTACTTTTCCCTCCACCTCACCCTCTTAACGTCTCATACATCCTCATTTGCTCTCCTGTACTTCCTATCAGCCAGTTCTTTCCTTCGCTCTTTGTTTTATTTCCCAGTTGCACTCTCAGCTTTGCCCTCCATGTTCTGTCATATAATCATGTCTCATTAGCTGTTTTATCCGCCTGTTTATCTTCTATCGCTTTCCCTCTGCTACCTCTCCCAGTACTCTCTTTAAGGCTCTACCCCTCTGGCTTGTTCACTGTTTTCTGTCGAATCAATCTCCTCTTGCTCAGTGCGTTGTAATGCAATGCAGTGACACCAGGCGGCAGCCAAGCCTATTCATTTGCCATTCATCCATGTTGATTCAATGGTGTTCAGTGAGAATTTCGCCTTTGCAGACTAAAGCAGTTATTTGTGATTCATTGGGATGAATATGTGGGGAGAGACTATAATGCCAATGATTTTGTTCCTCAACACCAAGCAGGTTTTGTTACTGTGATAGCAAAATATTAAGAAAAATAAATAAATCAGACCCCTATTAAACCATCTGCTGACAATCTGTGGGATACAATCTTGGCTGTGGTGAAATATTTAGATGCTATAATCACTTGAAATTATGAGCTCATCCAGAAACCCAATTAGACAAAAAGAAGAAGAGTTGCAGCCTCATCTCGGGTTATATCGGGATTTTTTTTTAAATTTTTTAGTGCTAAACATAGTGAGGGTAGTGTTTGTGAAAAACACGTGAAACCAGACACCAATAATGAAAGCTGATGCCAGTTTGTTTGACAGATTTGTGAAGATTCATAGTAGCATTCACTTTGAAGCTGTTGCTGATACATTAAAACCACATTAGCTTGATGAGTTTTTTAGTCTTGCATTCAGAAATGAAAGTGGGATTTTAAGAGTGATTTTTGGGATTTTTTTTTTTTGTTTGTTTTGTTTTGTTATTCTTCCCATTCATAAGCTTTGGGTTTGCAGACTAACAGAGGAAACCCTGACTTCAGTGCAGTCCTAATACAAGATTTAATTCTGTGTCAACAAATATTGAACACAGGCAGCATGGAGGAAGACATTATTGCATAATATCAATCAGTCAATCAATCAAACTTTATTTATATAGCCCTTTACAATAGCCAACTGGTACTCAAAGTGCTTTACAACAGGATAAAAACAACAATACCTAAAACAAAACATAAAACACGATTCAGAAATGGTAAAAGTGCTAAAAATGCTGCAGGGCATTAAACGCCTTCCACAAGTGCAATAAAATGAATTGAATAAAATTTGTATAAAATTAAGATAATTAAAAAAGAGCAGATAGAATGGATGCATAGTGGCCCTAATCAGAGTTCGAACGCCAGTCTAAAAAGGTGGGTCTTAAGCTTTGATTTAAAAAGGCCGAGATCAATGATGGTGCGGATATCAGGGGGCAGTTTGTTCCACAGTCTGGGAGCAGCAATGGCAAAGGAATGATCACCCCACTGCTTAGATCTCACAAATATTCCTTTATTTTCCATGCATGCTTCATTCTGTTCTGATTTGCAGAGGGGCTTTTATCAGACGAGGCAGATACACTTTGGATAGATCACCAGTGCATTAATGAGTCAATTTAGAATGATCAACTAACCTCAGATGAATGCTACGTGGGCGGAAGCTAGAGTACCTGAAGAAAATCCCTTTAGAGAGGCCCCAGTCAAGACTCAAACTGAGTAACTGATATGGGTAAAGCTTTAAATCAATCTCCCTATATCATTTATCTCTTCCCATTAAATGTATCGGACATTTTAGAAGCAAAATGAAGCAGCCTGAGCGGTGTGACATTCCTGGTCTGCCAGCAGGGTGCTGTCATCTCAACACCAGCCTCCATCCACGCATTCTCACCCTCTGTAAACATGTTTGACTTTATCAGTTGACTTTTCTGCCATCTGGCTGCTCCACACAGTCCAAGGGTGGACATGCACCACTTATGTACAAGCTCAGAGTTTTGCCTCAGGAGAGATTAGTGATGCCCACTTTATTTTCACCTCCCTGTATACCCATAAGTCTCTCTTATTGTCACATTTTATCGTCCTCAAAATCGTTTTTGTGTCGAAGATTTTACTCAGTTTCTGCCACACGAGTCCCATGTTGGTCTCTTTGATTTCTTGCTTTTGCTACCTTTGAACCTCAGAGGTATAAACTTTAAGTCTCCATTACATGGTTCGATGAGTGCTTTTAGTTGGAAGTGGGACATTTTCTTTAATCTTTGTTACGCTAGAGACTTTGGTTTAATCCTGTGGCTAAATCTATGCTGACAGTAAATTAGAGTTTGATCAAAATGGGTTTTATCCCGCATTTGTCACCCCTGCTGGTAAAATTACCCCACATCCTCAAGCGAAAAGATGCCAACACTAAATCTATGCTAAAGCCATGCTGTGATATTTGCTGCTTGATATATATGCAATTCTTGTCCCCCGAGACTATGTTTAGGCCCTGATTCCTGCAGTGGGCAGAATAAAGACCCTGGTTCCTGCGGTCAGAATGCAGCTTATTTTATAAAGCTCCCCCATTCCTAACAGTGCACCTATTTATCTGAGACCAAACTCTTTCCTAAGACTAGTTTTCGTTTCTTTAAAAATTACTTATGCTTTTTGTGGATGAAAAACTATGATGTTGTCCAGATGTGAGTGCCATCAAACACTGTTTCGTTCCAGAGAGCTCTCACATTCTGCACGTTTTCTCATTTAGTTCAATCAATTCCAACAAATGTGTTGATTTTTGATCAGAGTTTCTTTTGTTTTAAAGTCTGTCCCGCAAGCCAGATCTCCCAAATAGTCCTAAGATTTGGACTGAGCTGCAAGTTAACTTGGAGTCAATCTGGACCAGACGGAGCAGGTCAAATCTGGTCTAAATGTTGGCATTATAGAATAAATATGTTTTGATACTCACTTACCGGTACAGCAGAAAAGGTAATTGAATTAATATTGTGAAATAGGCTCCTCTTGAATTGAACAGAACATCTTCTCTTTTTCGTTTTGCATTAGCACCTGAATGTGGCCTTTTACTGGCCTCAGATGGTGCACATTTTGATGGAAAAGTAAAGCTGAAATCAATTTCCAGTGGCTGTGGGAACATGTGTTTGTGTGACAATCAAAAAGAAAGTATCTGGAGTATCTGAGAACACTGCAGACAAACAGAAGGGGCTTGTAATGTAAATGAGTTCTCATCTGTGTGAAAGATGCTTTCATTTTATGTAAATTAATATATTCCAAGGTGACTTGTGCTGCAGTGCCTTGATGATGATTAGAAAACGATGAACTTGAAGTTGCTTTGACCTCTGTGGATGTTTAGAAACGGGCTAAAGTTTGACATTTCAAGCCTGCAATGAGTAAGGAAGCAGATTTATTTCCTGTTTTTATCAATTAAAAAGGTAAATAACTCTAAACACTCAACTAAAAACGTTGTGTTTTTGTGGAACTGAAAGATATCATGGTGGTTATCTAACATACAGTGTTATATTAAATCTTCCTGGAATGTGTTTCTTTAAATGTTTGTTGAAACTTCAATGGGTGTTTGTAGCTGCACCATCGTTCTCTTCCTCCCACCTCTCTGCACCTCCCTCCCTCGAGCCTTCTGTAGCTCAGGCAGAAGAGAAAACTGGATGGTGGAGAGAAACGTTCACCACAGCATGCCTGTGTCAGAGTTCCTCATCGGATATGGGAACGCACCCACATGCCTACAAACATACTCAAACGCGCTGCACATGGAAACACACCTACGCGCTTAAAAACAGAAAAGCAAAGCTCGTGCAAAGGAGCGAAAACTGGATTTTGCTTGAAGGGCCTGATATGTTGTCACTGGCTTTACTGTCCCACCAGTGCGATGCTGACTTTTCTGTGGACCTTTAGTGTAACGATGAATCCCGTAAACAGACACCTGTAGATACATTTGGGCCATTTCCATTGAGAGGGAACAGTTTAATCACTCACTGAATTTCAGAAACTACGAAGCAAAGGCAGTGAGCCAGTCTTCTAATGAAAAAAGCCTAAAATATGTCACCCTTTTTTTACAGTGTTCACGATCTCTTTTCGCGGTGTAATGGAGCTGGAAAGTGTTACACGGAGCGTGTTCACCCCTTCTTCTCGTTATAGCATTTATTCATGTTGGTATGTTGCCACTTTATTGAAGGGGATTTTTTTTGTGTGATTTTGCAACCTTTCAGCCATCTGTTACTGTGAAACCTCTACTGTTTGGTGCTGTAAAACCCACTGATTAATCCTTTTCGCATCCATTTTATTCAAATAAATGAATTAAAATCAATAGGAACAGATGATAACCAGCCACGGACAGAACGCTAAACTGCATACACTGTTGGCTGCTATTTCGCAGGTTTTGGATTCAACTTAAACACCTTTGGATTTGGATGTAGTTTAAATGATATAAAACACAAAAAGAAAGTAATGAATAGCTTTGGGAAACATCCTTATTAGTGTAGTTGCTGACATTGTAGACCGCAGGAAGCCCCTGCATCTTGCAGCTGGGGCCTTATTGTTGAATGTCATGCAGAAGATCCAAGATCGACTACCTGACTCAGGATTCGTCGATCCCGGTTACACGAATACGTTTTGTTGTTTCTCTTTGAACCCACTCGAACATTTGATTTGTATAGCTGGTTTATGAATAGGATTTATACGTCATCGTTGAAAACCATCATCAGGATGTCTAAGACTGGAGGCATAAAGAAAAAGGAAGCTGGGGAACCATCGGAAATAAATGCTTTCATGGTGGATTTCCTGATATAATGCAGCCAAAATCTGTTATTGAACCCTGTTTACAGCGAATAAACCAGCTCATGGATAAATTTGCTTCCTGTATCAACCAGTCTAAATACAGTTTAGAACAAATCTAGGCTTGTGCCAAATCAATTATTTAATCCTGCTAAAAATAACTACCGCTCCACTTATAACACCAAGATTTTGTGAGAACACAAATCATTCAGCCTGAATTATCATATGTCAGTTGTTTCAATCAAAATATAAAAAGATATATTTTGTCTCTGATTTAGAAAACTGTCTTGAAGTAAACAGTCGCGTTGGTCTAATGAAGCTACGCTTACCATGGTGTACCCATATCTGTGTTTTGATATTAACAAAAAAAGGTACTTAAATCAGTATAGTTGACAGAGCAAAGCGTTTCCACACAACAGAAGTGATCCACTGACAAACCTCTGCAATGATCTGCTTGAGAAGTGACCTGAACTCAGCTTGCATGCATTTAATGATTCAATCGGGTATTTTAAACCAACCCACGGCATGATGTTTTTCTTAAACTTCAGCAGGTCTGGTCCCCAAAACGAACCAAAAAGTAACTGACGAAGAAAGATCAAACACAAAAGCTACACAAAAGTGTGACAGTACCAGTGGTGTAAAGCAGAAATTCCCAGCCTTTTTCACTAGCATTGTATCTGTGAAACAAAAAAGCTTGAACCCCTTCCAGCCACAAATCCTGCACATGCATGTGCTCAGGCATGGTGCACTCACGCTCCAGACTGCACACCTTTCCAGAACAGTCACATTTTTTTTTTCATGACAAAACTAATGGCCACCTTGAGCTTGTATAACTCTGGCCATAGATGAAATGTCAGGTGTTGTGTTTGGGAAAGCCTGTTATGGACTTTTTTTCCTTTCTTTTTAGTGACAAGGTGCTCCGACAGGTATTTACAGAGTGTGGGTATCTAGTGATGAATAGTTGAATAACCTGAAACAGTTTGTTTGGCCAGTGTAGGTACAAGTATCAAAAACCTCTGGCATATGTTCTTCTGGAAACATGTCTTTGATGTTTACCCAGCTTGAAGCTTAGTGCCACATCACAGTTGAAGTACTCAGTGTCCTCAAGGCTAGAAATGTAGAGGTCTAACACTCGTAATTCCTTTGATAAATCGCCAACGTCAACATCAGCGAAATAAGACTGCCAAGCAAATTGTTGACGAGTTGGTATGTGTAGATGCACGCACTGAGCCAGTGGAAGTCGTTGTAGCTCCCAGTGTGACGTCTTTTCAACTCTCCAATTAGTGCATGCAGAGCATCGTTTCACCGCATGTTGTTTGATTCGAGGCCCAGCATCAGCTCGTTGGTCTCATTGTAGCGGGTGAATATGCCTGCTTTATGCCATTTTAAAATCCATCAGTCAGCAAGGCTGCATAGTTGTAG